>NW_005178652.1:40628-51375 GCF_000350225.1 Chondrus crispus | reverse complement strand
GCGCATACGACGGATCAATTCGCGACTCCGTCCCGGAGAGTACGTATACCTCAACCCCACCGACGGGGAGAAGACTTCGAACAAGCTCGCGTCCCCAGCAGTGGGGCCCTACCGTGTCCTCGCGAACGACCGCCGAACCATCACGATCGATCGTGATGGGGTCACTGAGCGGGTCTCCGCAGATCGCTGCGTGTACGCGCCACCGCCGACGGACGCACTACGGGCGAGCACGACAACCCCAGCTGACCTCGCCGACAAGGTCAGAGAGGGGACACAGTACGCTGTCGAGCGACTACTGAAGCACCGAGATATGGAAGACGGAACTATCGAGTTCCTCATCAAGTGGGCGGATTTCGACACGCCCACCTGGACTGCGCGGACTCACGTCCCGGAGGAGTTGGTGTCTCGTTACGCCCAACGCCTCCGGAGGCGCACCGGCATGGACCTCAACTCAAACGTGAACGCGGACGTTCACGCTTGAGGAGGGGGCCCCGACCGCTCCGTTAGGATCAAGGTAACCGACCGCGGTTGGACAAAATTCCGATAAAGGGGGAAGGGACACCTGTCCTTGGATCCCCCTGACGGGGAGGGAATCACACGACCCCAGGAACAACATCGGACGGAGATTCTCAAAAGGAACACGCAACCGCGAAGAAGTCGCCTGACAGCAAGCAGTACGGGCTGCCTTATGACAATAGCCGCGAGAACATCAATTGACGTAGAAGGACACCGGTCCCTCGAAACCGATGATGGGGACGCCTAACTGCAGGGGGGTCCGAACCTCCGCGTTACCACAGGAGCGCAGCAGCGATCTGCATGAGCGTTCGAGTCGCCGATCGACAGCGCCGCATACGGAATAGGGTGTGAGAAGTTACGCGTCTTAAGGGATGCGAACGCCCCAGGAATGCCCGCCTCGAACGTGTGCGTGTGCCAATATGGTCAAGTCGCACCGGTTGGGCGCAAGAGCGAATGGATCGCACAAAAATAACGCGCGAGGTGTAGGGGAGAGCGTACCCATGCTTGGAATACGGACCAAGCGAAGGCAGGGAGCCTCAGGCACAGGTAATATATGCAGATACGAACCTCGGGTCACGACCACAGCCCACTCCCCACTGTCAGCGCGCGATACGCTTATACTGTACGCCGAGTACAAGCCCTTCTGACAAACCGCCACCGCCGACGGCGGTGGGTTAAAAAATAGAGGAAATTAGCGACGGGGGGAATTATACGGCCGCGCGCGTGTGGCCCGTGCAGTACACGCCACCCGCGCTACACCAAATCGGGTCCACGATGCATGCCTGGTGTCCCACAACTGGCGATAACCGCCTCCGGAGCGAGGGGAAAGGGGGCCGCGAGGAACTCCACAGTAGCCCCTCGCCGCGACCAAGGGGCATACGACCCCTCCGACGACGCTGACCTCTCCGTCGGGTAGCGAAGCGCCGGCGGCGTTCACGTGCTACGAGCGCGCTCTGCCCTCGCCCCGATGGCGAGGGGCGCGACGACAAGAAGAATACCGCGCGCTCTACCCTCGCCCCGATGGCGAGGGGCGCGACGACAAGGAGAATACCGCGCGCTCTGCCCTCGCCCCGATGGCGAGGGGCGCGACGACAAGAAGAATACCGCGCGCTCTGCCCTCGCCCCGATGGCGAGGGGCGCGACGACAAGGAGAATACCGCGCGCTCTGCCCTCGCCCCGATGGCGAGGGGCGCGACGACAAGGAGAATACCGCGCGCTCTGCCCTCGCCCCGATGGCGAGGGGGCGCGACGAAGATGACACGCTCGTGGGACCTTGCCTCGGTGGAACCGGAGCGTGAGGAGCGCCGGAAAAAGTCCGCGGGGCTCCCCGCGGACGGGGGGGGCCTGGATCGAAGGATGCGAACATTCTTTATGAAGGGAATGGGACGAGTGGTCCCGGACCGGGGAACCATGCCACCTCAACGAGTGCCATCAGGACTACGGTCTAAATGCCCCGGCGGGCAGTACCCTGGATAACGCGGAACATCAGAGTTCCGCGGAGTATCCGCCGCACCCTCCTCAAGAGGAGGCATGGCGACCAGCTGGTATGAACCGCCTCCTCGTACAGGAGGTGCTGGCGCCCCTGACCCGTGCGACGTCAGGGGGACGGCCGTCGGGTCGGCATACGGGTCGGGTCGGCGAGGTGGCTGTAAGACGACTTCACGGGCCGCGGAAGCTTGGATGGCACGAAGGCTGTCCCGCTCCTGTCGATAGCGATCTCGATCCGCGACAGCGCGTTCGTACGCGCTAGCCTGAAGACGGGAAGCGCCCCACGCGGAGTCGTTTTCGCCCTGCAACCGTCGGACCGAGAGGGAGAGCGAGTCGCGCTCCCCGTTGAGGCGACGAGCCTCATTAGTCCGTGCGAGGAACCAGCTCGCCATCGTCGATAAGAGGGTACCCACGGTCCACGCCCGGTCACCGGCGGGTCCCAAAGCCTGCGCAAGTTCGGGCACGGAGGTGATGTCCTCCCGCGAAAGAGGAAGGTCCCGAACCGCCACCCCAGGGGTCACGTCCTCGGAGGGGGGAGCTAGCGGAGGCATGGGGAGAATCGCCGGCGAGGCGACGGGTATCACCGGTTGCTCTTCTGCCTCACGGGGCGGAGTGGAACGGAACGGGTCGACACCTACCATGGCGGGAGTGAAAGGGACGGCATCCAGGTCCCGATACCGCTTGCGGCGGTTCCGCCGGGACCCTGATCCGACACCACCCCGCCTCCCTCTCGGTCCGGCTGACTCCGGAGTCGCCGCCGGGCGAGAAGCGAACGTGTCCGTCCTTGCGTGGTACACGAGGTACGCGCAACGTACGCCCGTAGCGAAATCCGGCCAGTAGTGGTGATGACGCTCACTCACTTCGTCCGCCCGTGTCATCAACGAAACGACGCCCCGGAGCGTCCAGGAAATCTGTGAAAGGCCGCGCTCGAGCGGATGTGGCGGGACAATAGGCAAGTCGGGAGCGAGTCGCGCCAGGTACGATACGGTCTCACCAGACTGAAGAAACACGCGGCCGTGCACACTTGCTTCGGCCATAAAGGCGCTCCCGATGGACCACGCCCACTCCTTGGCACAGCTGTCGCTCAACGGAGCGCGGGCGGGGTGACCGGGGTCGATGGCCGCATACCCGAAGTGCTTGAGAACGTAAGGCAGGAGCGGATGAATACCTAGAGAAGGAAACGTCTCGCGAACCTGACGAGGCAGCGAGGGGAAGTCCCCGGGCGAAAGCCCGTGCTCAAAGCAGGCCGACGGGAAGACGCGACCGTCTTCTTCCGAGGAGCGCCGATAAACGGACCAGTCCCGATGGGCCACGGCAATGCCGTGAAGGCGCATCAGCGTCGCCGCGGACTTCTGAAGGGCCACCCGGGGCTTCGTGTACGCGTACGGACGCGGATACACGTAGAGCCCCGGGATCTCGGCCAAGATAAAACGGGGCGGAATGTCCGAGTTGAATCCGGACAAGTAGGCCGCCATACGATCGACGTATAGAACCTCTTCCAGGCCAAACGCGAAGATGCGATCACCCTGTATCGGGTCGGGGATTTGGTAAGCCACGCCGTCTCCTTCGGCAAGAAGACGGCTGAGGGCCAGCGCGGATTGATCAGCGAGGCCGGCCTCGCTGATCTTGCGGATGCGGGACAGATCAGGGCGCAAGACCGGGCTCGCCAAGATCTCGCCAACCGTTACGCCCACGCGAGCGTAGCGCGCCCACGGATACCGGAGATCACCGAGTGGCAGCGGAGTAGATCGCAAAAGCGGTACACCAAACCAGCGCGTCGTACTGGTGACATCGAACTCGGTCGCTCTCGTGCTGGAGCCAACAAGGGACGGGACATCAGCTCGAGAAGATCCCCCAGCGGCGGGGCCGACAGCCCTCTCAGCACCAACGGGGCGAGGTGCTCGCCACCCGCCGTCATGCTGCTCGTCGACGACGCGACTAGGGGCACTCGCCAACTCCTCGGATAGCGTGGACTCCCTCGACGGGCGTGTCCTCTGAAAGGGGGAGGTTGGCGTCGGCGTTGCAACACACCCGTCGATAAGGGGCGCGCTCGAAGCAGGAAGCGACGGCGCTTCCCCAGCGGCTTCTCGAGCCGACACAGCGACGCCCGCCAGCGGCGGCGAGGACGGCTTCAGCGTTGGTGATGGGGACATGCCGAGACAGTGTCCCAATCCTGAGGGTCGAAAAAGGTGCCAAGTGCGCGCCCGATGGCCGCACGCGAGACAGAAACCGGCGAAAAGGAAGGCGTGATCGGAAGGAACGCGGGGGAGCAGCGAGACTCTGGACGCAATGGGACCACACGGGTGGCCTCCTCAAGCAGGGTGAACGCGGACGTTCACTCTTGAGGAGGGGGCCCTGTGGTATATGCGCCGTCGATTCGATTAGGTTTAGATCAGGGGCTGTAAGGCACGGACCTTACAGCCCACACGAGCCCACACGTGTACCACACGTGTGCAGGGCGTGCGCACACACACGTGGCACACACGTGTACTGTCAGCTCGATAGCTGACAGAGCCACCGCGCGCGACGACTCGCGCCGGCTACGGTAGCATGATACTGTAGTCTGGTATGATAACCGAACACTTGTACATTAAATAAGGGAGCGACCGACGGCGGAGGAAAGGGACAAGTACGGGCTTGTCCACGACCTTCCGCCTTGGTCGACAACCCACCGCTTAACCTAAAACACGAGTCCGCTCTCGCGTCTCGTTTAGGTAAGGGAACCGACGCGGGGTGCAGGCGCTACAGTGCGCGCGCGTGCAGCGATCCGCCTCCGCCCGTCGACACTGGCCTGCTACCCAGTGTCGCTCCGGGGCGTTGAGGCGTCGATCCGCCCCGCTGCGCAATCACTCGCGCCTGCCACCCTTCCCGCTCTACCACGCTACCAGGACCCGTGTCCTTTCTCTTTGCGTGTGTTCCGTCTTCCGCCGATCCGGAGTCTGCTACTGAACTGCGTGCATACACCCCCGCCGTTTGGGGGTGTTTATGCTACACAGTCGACTGTAGCGCAATCCCGGCGACACGAGTGTGTACCGCGGGTGCTTGGCTCGTACTACCCGGCATGGGCCGTAGTACTTCGACTCCCCTAGGGGCCACTTCTGTAACCCTCCTAGGGCTGTTCCTCGGGCGACCAGAACTTGATCGTGTACGTCGAACTGGCGTGGCGACACAACCGTCATTCTCTTGCTCCTCTTTTCCAACTGTTTAGCCGCCCTCGTCGATCGGAGCGCGAGCGTCGCCAACAGTTCCAAGTCGCGCGCCTCAACGCCGTCCCACCGGATTTGGTTCAGTTCGGTCTGGGGTTGCGCGGGCGGCTTTACTCCATACATCAGCTCAAACGGGGAGAACCCGTCCGACAGCCGGCGTCGGCGGTATCCGTACAGGATCTGCTTCAGCGCTGATTCCCACTTGTGGCTAGCGGCGCCCTGTCCCAACAGAGTCTTCCGAATTGAACGCTTGATGGTCCCGACCATACGCTCCGCTTTTCCGTTGGACATACGAGCATAGGCGAGGACCGGTTTCCATGAAATTCCCTGTTGTACCATGAAGTTCTTCAACGCTGTCGCGCTGAAACATGTTGCGTTATCTGAGACTATAGTCCGAGGTGGACCAAACGAATGGATGATCTCCTCCTTCACGAACTTGACAACTTCCGCAGACGTAGCGGTCTCGGTTGCCCAAGCCAGGGGCCAACCAGTCAGATGTTCGACCGCTATCAGGATGTAACGTTTTCCGTTCTTCGTCTTGGGAAGGGGTCCCGCAAAGTCTATCGAGAATGTCTCAAAGAGCTGAGAGACTGGTATCACCGCCGTGCTCTTGTACGTTGGGATGGGCGCAGCCTTTTGGCAGCCTTCACATCCACGAACGTAGGCGTAGATATCACCATGAACTCCCGGCCACCAGTACCTGTCAAGGACGAACTGCTTCGTAGCTGTAGCGTCCCAGTGGCCAATGTCGTCATGCAGCGACCGCAATATCTGCAGTCGAGTCCCCCGAGAAGGGATTGTTCTGATCCCATTCTTCATCCTGCGAAACAGCCTTCCGTTCCAGGCGAGGAACCGCCTGGAGTTCTTCTTGATTCTGCGCCTCTGCGCAGTATCTTGCTCAACCATCTCTTCTCCTTCGAGATAACGGTACGTGTCCCGCACATGAGGTTCCATGTCTTCCAGTATATCTCCTTTCGCAAAAGCGGCAGCACATACCAGGTCCCCCTCATCCTCCTCGCGCCTGCCATCGTCTTTTCGTATACGCGAGAGAAAGTCAGCGGCTCAATTCTTTGAGCCGGGGCGGTACAATATCTCGAATTCGTACTCCGCCAGGAAATCCATCCAACGGGCAAGTCTACCGTGGATGTCCTTCTTTTTGAACGCATACTGAAGCGCTTGGTGATCTGTAATCAACTTGAACTTTTGCGTTGAGAGCAAATACACCCGAAATTTCTTTAGCGCGAAGATCACCGCTAATGCTTCTCTCTCACAGGTGGAGTACTTCTTCTCAGTCTCTGTCATCGTCCTGCTGGCGTATTGTATCGGGTGAACCTTCTTGTCTTCCTTCTTCTGAGCCAGAACTGCTCCCACTGCCACGTTGGATGCATCTGTCTCGACCACGAAGGGTTCGTCAAACTTCGGGAGCGCCAACAGCGGAGGAGACGTCACCCTCTTCTTCAACTCCTGGAAGGCGGTCCGCATCTCTTCCGTAAATTCAAATTCGACTTTGGTAGAAGTAGCAGCATGCAACGATGCAGAGACTTCTGCGAACTTAGGGATGAATCTGCGGTAATACCCCGCTAGCCCAAGGAAGCTTCGTAACTCCGTCTTGGCGCGCGGCTCGGGGGTGTCCCAAATGATCTATGTCTTCTCTGGATCCACCTCAATCCCCTTCTTTCCGATGACGTGCCCCAATAGCCTGGTCTGTGATTGCGCGAAGGAACACTTCGCAAGCTTCAACTTCAATCCACTGCGAGCAATCAGCTCGAACACTTCAATTAAATGGTCAACATGGACGTCCAAGGACTTTGAAAAGATAACCACGTCATCAAGGTATACTCGGACGAATGGCAGGTCTCTGAATACGTCATCCATCATCCTTTGAAATGTTGAAGGAGCGTTCATGAGCCCGAATGGCATCACTTAAAATTGAAAGGTCCCGTACCGACAGACAAACGTCGTCTGTTCTTTGCACCATGAAGCCATCCGCACTTGCCAATAACCCGAGAACAAGTCCAGGGTAGTGAACACTTTGCTTCCTTCAAGGTCGTCGAATATCTCTTCCATTTTGGGCAACGGCCACTTGTCGGCCTTCATCACCCGGTTAAGCGCGCGGTAGTCAACACAGAAGCGAGGTTTCCCGTCCTTCTTCGTTGCGATGACGACCGGAAACGACCAAGGAGCTACAGAGGGGGTAATGATCCCTGCCTTCTGCATCTTCTCGATCTCCTCGCGCACTACCGCGTTGTGTCTCGGAGGGAGCCTCCGAACGGCGTGCGAAATGGGTCTGTAGTCATTTAACTCAAAAGAATGTGACACAGGGACATCTGCCGGCCTGAGGTCGTCCAAAGACCATGCAGCTATTCCCATACTCTTGATAGAACACATTATGCGGTCGGCGTGCTTTCTGCTGATATGGCTCAGCTTAGACATGAGAAGTTCCTCCTTCTCATCTCTTTTCTCTTTCTCTTCTGCCGGCTCGTACTCTGAGCCTTCCTCAGCTAGGTCCGGAAGTCCAGCATGAGGATCTTCGTCCTCAGTGACTGCTCCCGCCCAGGCAAGGTCTGGTTCAAACGGCACCCTGTCACGCATCGAAAGGACGAAGTCTTCATCCGTGTCAGTCGAGTCAGCCGGCACGGCCCCCGAGTCTGACGTGAAGTCCTCACTGTCGGTAGCGGATACCGGCTGCTTATGGTCTTCATCCGTCTCAAGACTTAGTCGAATCGTCTCAGCACCCACAGTCACTTGGACATGCTGTTGCCCCAAATCAATGCACGTTTGGAGCTCCTCTAACGTCGGCATCCCCACGATGACGTCGTATGGTGTTCCCGTAACGACAAGGAAGTCCATCATGCTCACCAGTCCCCCAAACGAGACGGGGACCTGGCGCAGTGATCCAACACAAGGGGAGCTCTTCCCATCTGCCACAGTGATGTGTTTCTTCGTACTCTCTGGCGTCAGAGAAAGTCTCTTCATGAGGTGCGGCGACATGATGTTCGGCACCGCACCCGAATCCAGTAGTGCTTGAGCATCAGTTCCATAAACTTGAACAGTAACTACCCGAAGACGCCTCGGGAAGACATCCGTGTGGCCCGCAAACCCGCGAGAACGCCCTAATCTCCTGGATAGAAGGCGCTTCATCTCCTTCCTTGCTCCTTCAGCGTCTCCACGGACAAGTTGTCCAAATGTTAGACCAGACGGCGCATTCGCCAGCTCTGACACGACGTTGTACCTGCCGACGTGCTCCTGGAGTGCCGCCTTCTTTGAAACATTCTTCTTCTTCTGGCGTGCAGGCTTCACTCTCGGCACTCTCAGAGGCTCATTCCAGGGGGGAGTTCCCCTAGGAGCTACTGGAGTGGGATTCAGCAGCCTCGGGATCGAAACTTCTTCACGGTTCTTCGACTGCTTCGGCAAGGCCTCTCCTTCGGCGTTGCGTTTCGTAGCTGCCACCAATTCTCCCTTGGTGGTCTCAGTTATGACCGTGACTTGCTTCGAGTCTCTGGTGGCCTTGTCACCGGCGTCGTTGGCAGAACCGCCTGCTTTGGGGCCATAAGCGCTTCCTGCGCCAGCGTTACCTTGAGGACGTGCATGAGCCACATTCTTTCTAGCAAAGCGGAACCAGCAAGTCTCCGTCGTGTGTCCAATCTTCCCACACGTTGGGCAACGAGTATCACGGTGTGGGTTGGAACAACAACGAGTCGCTGAATGCCCTAGTTCCTTGCAATAGGAACATGTCCAACTCGTATCACCGTCCCCTGGCGTCTGTCGTTTCTTCATCATCAGTGACGGTTCCGCCAGCTGGTTGGTGATGGCGTCAACCTTGTTCTCCAGCTTTTCCTGTCGAGGATCCACATCAGAGCGCACCAGTACGCGCTTGGGCGTCACAGGTTCAACGGACTGCGCACCAGTTTTCGCCGCCTTGAAGGCGTCACGGCCTGCAGCAAAGTCCTTCACGGTCTTCATCAATTCTTTGTACGTCGCCGGAGAACGATAGATCGCGAACTGAGCAACATCCCAATGTGCCATTACGGCATTGCGAAGCAAGCCGTACTTTGCCTCGTCGTTGAAACCAGCCCTTCTGTAGAGCTTTTCCATTTCATCCATCGAAGTAAGCAAGTTCTTACCATCCAGTCGGCAACTCATAGCCTTCTGGATTTTTTCTTCTGGCCTCGGTGCCTCCGTAAAACGGTCGGACAGGGCGCTCTTCACACCGTCCCAGTTACTGGCGGCCTCGGTCAGACTCCCATTATGACTATACGTTTCATAGTAATAGTCGAACGCGGCACCCTCAAGGTGGCATAGGATAGCTCCTGCCTTCTCCTCGTCAGGCTTGCCGCGCATAATGATGTTCTCGTATACGAACAGAAACTTGGAAACATCTGACCCGTTCGACCCATCGTAGGTAACAGGGTTAGGGCCCGCACTTGTCTCTGCGTCGGCCCTCCACAAGAGTACCATGTTGTCGGTGAAATGGGGGAGGCGGTTTTGGGGAGCGTGCCGTTCCGTTGTGAGGGTTGGCCGAGTGTCGTTCCCCCTTCCCCGCAGTGCCCGTCACCCTCTCTCTTTTATTTCTACGAAATTCCTTCCAGAAGCGTCCACGCATCCGGCCCGGATTCCGCCGGGCCGTCCGCGTGCGCTTCTCTAAAATTCAAATAAAATCTCGGACTACAGAATAAAATCTCCCTCTACAGTAACATGCAAATATTTCCCTAAAAATATCTCACACTAAAGTTCAAAATAAATGGCGCAGAAGCGTCCGCGTGCCACGGAGCTTACCCTCGACAATCCCCCTCGTAGTTGCCCCCATCTTGGGGGGTAAACCCGCACACCACAAGCAGCACCCCTCACCCCCCTCACCCCCCCCAAAAAAACACCGAAAATAAGCTACTACAGTGGCCACTACAGTCCCCCAGTAGTCGCATGCAGTATTTGCAGTACTTTTCAAATAGAAGCCCCCCGACGCCGTTCCAAATTTCCGACCACCACGCCCCTACCCCGCACTACCAAGGAGTGTCATGAGAGCCATATGTGCACACGTAGCACACGCATGACACCGCAATTAGATCATCTTTATTCACCGCTGCCTCACTGATCCCTCCCATTCCCTTATAACGTAGAGACACGATAGGCATCAGTAAACGGAGGCATCGATCTTGCACCACAAGGGGTACCGCACGACCGCACCATCCCCCCGTCCCCCCTCCACCCCCTCTACCTCTACCCTCCACCACCCTCCACCACGTCAATGAACTCGCCTTCGGCTACTAACGCTCCTTCGTAGTGACTTTCGCTACTTCCATGCGCACCGCGCTCATCTGACGCGGAAATAGACTCGGCTAAATGGACGGCGGCGTGACTTTTGCGACCCGGATAAGGAGCCCTCGGCTTCTTACCCGCCCTAATTGTCGACGGCGTCTGAATCCTGACCTTCTTGGTCTTCTTTTCCTTAGCGCGGCTCGCCGAGCCATGCGCCTTCGCGTAATTAACTAGTCTCAAAAACGAAACGTCCCGATCGTCTTGTCGGTATTGAGATACCA
>NW_005178652.1:33875-40528 GCF_000350225.1 Chondrus crispus | reverse complement strand
GGCAAGCGACTCCGAGACCTTTGGCGGGATTAGTCGGAACATATGATGAACACGGCACACAGACGCTGTCACACGGTGTAAGTCAAATTTTGTGCGAGCATCATCAATGTCGCTTATCAGTGTTATGGTGTTGTCAAAATGCAGCAATTTGTCTTTCATGTGGCGTGTCATGAAAGGCAAATTGCCAATCGGCGCAACGAGCAGCAAAATTCCCTCACTCGATATGTTGGGAGCGGGTAGGACTGAAGTGAGGGACTGCTGCGCCACGTCCCCACCCCGCACCACCCTCCACCACGCCACGTCCCCACCCCGCACCATCCTGCACCATCCCGCACCATCCCGCACCACGCCACGACCCCACCCCGCAGCACCGCACCATCCCCTGCATCACCAACCACGCCCGCACACGGCCCCACCTCGCACCATTGCGCCATCGCACCAGCCCCCCATCTTCCATCACGCCCCCCCCGCCACATCTGCACCATCCTCGCCGTCCCTCACCGCGCGCCCACCCCGCGCCACCGCACCATCCCACACCACACACCCACCCCACCAATCCCATCTATCCCTCACCACGCCCCACTCCGCGTCACGTGACGCGGAGTGGGGCGTGGTGAGATGAGATGGTGCGGTACCGCACCATCTCCTACCATCCTCAAGCATCGCGCATCAGTTCCTGTCTGGGGCGCCAAGGACGGGTCAATGGAGAAGTCAGTTGGCGTAGCTCGCCTCGAGGCAGAGATGGAGGACGAGGATACCTTACACGTGGTTATGGATGGCGAAGGAGAGGCTGGATTCCATTCGGGAGAAGGGGTGGTGAGTTTGGAAGGGGTCCTCCCGAGGGGAATGAAGGCAGGCTAGAAGATACTTGAGGAGCGTCATCATGGAAAATGTTTTATGTATGCTGCTCCCAGGGAGCATTTGCTGCTCCCCGAAGGCACTTGCCAATTATCGCATCACTACTGGGTGCCATAGCCGTAGGGCCATTGTCCCGGCCAACACGGCCAAGCCTGGTTTGGGATAGGAACCTGAGTTAGAGACGGAGGCTGCGGGGCGATAGCACGCAACGCTACGGGTGCTGCAGCCGGTGCTGAGGCGGCAGCTCCTAAACTCCTTTTTGACTATGCTTTTGCCCTTCTGTCCATGACCGCCTCCTCTTCCTGGAGATTTGCGAGGGTTGGGGTGGTACGTTGTTCTCGCGGTGGGAAAATACACTGTATTATTTGTGGCACCAGACGCACTCGGAAATATGCAATTTCAGCAATTATCAGGAAATCCACAGAGTGGTACATAGCTCACGAACTGTACTTGGAGTGGAGTCAGGCCACCTGGTCCGTTTACTGTATCGGCCACCTGCTTTCGACCTATATTTAATTAAATGAAGAATTTCTAATTACAATTAATAATAATAAAATAATTCCCATTAATTTGCCACTTGGCATCAGAGGCTAATTTACGTGTCGTACGTGTAATACACGTGCCCTAGGTGAAGAGCGCGCCCCCGGACGATGGCGATCTGGCGTACGACCATTTTCCTCGGCTCCTCTCCGCTCCCATCTTTTAACATTTTTCTTTGCTGTGATTCCAAAAAACATACGCAACATTACGCCATGACTTCGGCTTGTAATGTGCCATCTGCTGTCGAGCGAATGTGCCAGCTTGCCCGGAAATGTGTCACAAAATTCGGCGAAGCGTGCGTTAGATCAAAGCTCACTTTGATAACGGAGCGCCTGATGAATAATGGCACTGCAGGATGCAGTGCGGAGTGGTTACAATGCTTGTCAGCTGGAGAACAAAGTGATAACACTATGATAAATGCAGCCATATGTGCACTCACTCCCAAGGAATCAGTGGCTTTGGGGTCGTGTGAACTTGGTTTTACGTTATATAGTCAGTCGAAGCACTATGCTAAGGCGTTGGAAAACAATTTAGTTCGACTCGAACTGTACTGGACTGGATATGAGGCTTTTGCTGCGCTCACTGCCGGATTTGACTACATGCCCACTATCACGATCCCGATCAATCACCTTAATTATTGGGGAATGTGTGTCGTCGTCCCAGATCCTGACAGTGGTCGCGTCAGGATTTTCTGGGGTGACAGTTTGGGGTGGAACGCACCAGCAGGGGTGCTACAACTACTTCGTGCGTTTTTGGCCCTTCTCTATCGAAGGGCCACATTCTGCATCGACGAAAAAAACTACATGTCCTCTGTTCTCGGTTTTGAGAATCAGCATGACGGCCATAGCTGTGATTTTTATGTGGTGGCGGCTTGCGCGAATTTCACGCGGGGGCCTGCAAATGGAGAGCAACTGCCGATGTATTCGACGTACTGTAAAAATGTCACTGAACAGTACAGACAATTCTGCTTCGAGGCGTTTGTTGAGCTTATCATGAAATGCGAGGCGGGTGTTTCGCAGATTTTGTCATCCATTGTGGAGGATATGAATCACCAGCGTCGCAATAAGGTTTCCGTAATGAGCGCAGGTACGATAATGTACTCTCAATACAACAATCAGGGTCATCTCGTACGTTGTGATGATTTGTCTTCAGTACATGGTACTGTGCATGAGCTCGAGCCCCTAGAACCAAAACCAATACAGCAAGGTATTTATTCCCGTGGGACAGAAGGACTACGGCCGCGACCGATGGTTGCCTGCAAAGTCATTTATCGCGGCAATGGAAGTGACCTATTCATTGTTGATATTATTGAGGTGTCGACTTTGGGCTGTGCGATGGGTCCACCGTCGGCTGGGCGGCTATTGGCTATCGACCCTATAGTAACTGATGTCATGCATATGTTGGATTCAGGCAGGATTCCGAGAACAGGTGAGCGGGCTGGTGCGGAACCAGCTGTGCTGGCCGAAGAGCTGCCATCCCGCCGGCGATTGGCGCGTGCAGGGACGCCCGTCATTACTCAGACAGAACCACGTACAGGAGAAGCCCTGCAAACCGTTTCTAACTTTTTTTCATATGTGGAGAAGTTACTCGAGGCAGGCCATTCCCTGGGCCACCCTTACGTGAAGGCCTATGTGAACCGGGAATGGCTCATTTGAGTTCGCCTGCGCTGTCGGCGCTATAAAGCACCGAAAAAAGAGACGCCAGATGCACTGCCCTACCACAAATGTCAGGCTCGCCTCATCGCGCAATTGGGAAAAGAAGATGGGGCATGGTATATGCATATAGGAAGAGAACCGCATGCGGTTCTCTTCCCAACACAATCACGCCATGGATAGAATTTTATTTACTCCTTCGGATATTGCACAGAGTTTGAAGCGAATGAAAGACAGTATTTTGACACATCACCCTGACATTGTCCAACAGTTCAACTATTTCAAAGGTTTGGACATATGCACGTCTGGTACGAATGAACCCGTCGGACCGAGAATATGTCAGGCAGTAGATGCGAATGCATCACAGATGCGCCCACCACCATCAAAACCCACCGCCTTGACAATCAATCCGGCGGTCGCTGCAAGTGAACAAGACGACGATTTTTACCTCTGTGTCCGAACGGACTGGCCTGGGCTTGGAAATCAGGAGCTCAGAAAAGACGAGCTGGTAAGTAGCATCGTGAAGCTAGAGATGAAGGACAGTGTTGACGGGTACCTTCAGTCTGTTAATATATCAATGGAAGGCGATGTCATTGTGAAAGATTTGAAGCACATTTTGGAGTGCTTTGGGTACCGCATGACCATTCGGAGGTCCTTGTACGTGTATGAGAACGAGCATAATCGCAGCGGCCGGAAACAACTGGTGAGGGTGGACTTCTTATGTCCGTATGGAGAGGATCATGTCCTCAAGAAGACGTGTCGGTTCAAGTTTACAGTGTTCACAACTTCTGAGAAATTCTACAAGGGGCCAAGCAAAGAGCTTGACGGGGTTGAAAATCTAGATACGTTCTACTCAGCGAGGTTTCCGACAGGGTGGCATGACCACTCTCCATCCAGTGACACATTGAAGCAAAGCCTCCCGTCTGCCGTCCTGAAAGAGGCAATTGCTATGAAACACAACTCTCTTGTAGCCACGGAGGATGTTGTCCGTCACCTGGAGGACAAATACGGTTTCAATTTGAACCGTCCGGCGATGGGCAGGAAACTGCGTTGGCACCTTCGACGCGACCATCCAGCAGAGCGAGACTCTCAGTTGCTGACTCAGAACCTTCTCGAATTTACCATCAAGATGCCAGACATGTATGCCAAAATTCGTGTGTTCGAAAAGCACACACTTCATTCAGTTTGCTGGTCATTTCCGGAGTGGCGAGAGGACTATTTGAGATGCAGCGTTGTCCCTGGTGTTTCGATAGACGCGAAGGCCCTGGCGAACTGCTACAACATCCCGTTGGCGAATATTTCTGGGCGCACAAATAACGGATCTCTCTGTATTTATTTCATGGGGTTCATACCAGCCGAGGATACAGACGGTTTTAGCTGGTTCATCCGTCAGTTTGTGGAGTGCATGGGAGTACCGCCGCGAGTATGGGCTTGTGATCAGGACTTCGCTATCATTACTTCGATACGGGCTATCGTACCAGATGCCCTTGTCATTCTAGACGACTGGCATCTTAATCAGAATCAGAAAAAAAACACTGCAAACTTCACAAATGCCCGCGGGAGTTCATCTATTGCGCAGCAGATGACAGAAGACCTTCACCGATTGAGATACAGTAGTAACGAGACGCAGTTCCTAACGCGGCGGGCGGCCTTTGAAGCATTGTATTTCGCCGATTCCGCAATGCCACGATGGTTTTCTACATTGTATCACTTCAACCCCGAATTGGTTGTAAAGTGCTTCAACCGGACCACATGTGGTCCTCGGTTCGTCTTCCAGGGTTCTGGATATTCTGAGTCCGCAAACTCTGCATACCAGCTTGTGGTAATGCGTCGTGAGATTAGGATGGCTCGCATACCTGCAGAAATGCAGCGATATTGCGAAAGAACGCGCTTGGAACGACAGGTTAAAGAGAAATGTGAAAAGTTTAATGAACGGCGCTACCTTCTGGTGGTAAAGCAATTCGGCTATGAGGAGGAGGTTTGGGGACGTATCGTACAAGACATAATGCCCACGGGACTGAAGCACTTCTTTTCGATGTCTGTGGAAAATGCGCCACTGTATTGCCTCAGGGGTCATCAGTAGATTGAGGAAGAGAAGCTTGGGCCCTGCATTGAGTTCTCCGTATGCTCTTCTGATTCCCCAGGTGATGGTGAAGTCCGAATGCACCGGGTTCTATGTCCGGTTAAACTGACAGACAAGCCTAAAGTCCTAGGGCTGTGTTCTTGCTCTTGGTCCACCTCAGCTGGAATTACCTGCCGCCACGCTGTTCGAGTCGCATCAACTTTCCAGGGAGGCTGTGTGTTAGGGGTGAGCAGATTTCCGCTCCACGCCATGTTCCATCCGTATTGGCGGAAGGATCGGGAGGGATGGCAGGAAGAAGATATATTGCGCCATCGCGATAGGGGTAGCGTCATGGAACCCACCGATGCAGAGAACGAGGATACACAGAACGGCTATCGGGAAGAGGAAGACGAGTCCAGCCGTAAAGCTAGAACTGATCGCCTCTCTTCCCGATTTTTCTGCAACGGTAGGGCTGCGTGGAACAAAGTTCATCTGTGCGTTGCAGCAAAAGGGATTGTAGCTATGAAAAAGATGGACCGAATGATGCGGTTGCTTGCGCAGGAAGTTAATCGTAATAACGAAACTGACGACATAGATATCGTCAAGGTCGTTACCTCTGTTGCGGCATCACTGGAAGCGGAGGGAGGCTGTGGCGCACAGCCACGCGATGTCTCGCTGGAAGAGGCGGCAGCAATGGGGACTCGGAACACGAATCAGGGGAGACTGAAAGGAAGAGGGACCAGGAAGAGGAGACGGTCATGGACAGAAGGGCAAAAGCATAGTCGAAAAGGGAGTTTAGGAGCTGCCGCCTCAGCACCGGCTGCAGCACCCGTAGCGTTGCGTGCTATCGCCCCGCAGCCTCCGTCTCTAACTCAGGTTCCTATCCCAAACCAGGCTTGGCCGTGTTGACCGGGACAATGGCCCTACGGCTATGGCACCCAGTAGTGATGCGATAATTGGCAAGTGCCTTCGGGGAGCAGCAAATGCTCCCTGGGAGCAGCATACATAAAACATTTTCCATGATGACGCTCCTCAAGTATCTTCTAGCCTGCCTTCATTCCCCTCGGGAGGACCCCTTCCAAACTCACCACCCCTTCTCCCGAATGGAATCCAGCCTCTCCTTCGCCATCCATAACCACGTGTAAGGTATCCTCGTCCTCCATCTCTGCCTCGAGGCGAGCTACGCCAACTGACTTCTCCATTGACCCGTCCTTGGCGCCCCAGACAGGAACTGATGCGCGATGCTTGAGGATGGTAGGAGATGGTGGCGTATTGCACGCTCTTTGCTGCTAATCTGCCCTTTACCATGGTGGAGAAGTCATTGCAGGATGCATTCGAGGCATATGGCCCTGTGGCAACTGTTATGCCATTAGATCGAGAGGGAGTTTTGAGAGACTACGCATTTGTTGAGTTTGAACGAGAACGCGATATGAAGATTGCATAGCGAGAAGCGAACCGGATGAGGTCAGGAGGCCATCGCATTCTGGTAGATGTGGAAAGGAGTCGAACTGTTAACGGTTGGGTGCCAAACAGGGCTAGAC
>NW_005178652.1:20397-33775 GCF_000350225.1 Chondrus crispus | reverse complement strand
GCGGGGGATGGTGCGGTGCTGCGGGGTGGGGTCGTGGCGTGGTGCGGGATGGTGCGGGATGGTGCAGGATGGTGCGGGGTGGGGACGTGGCGTGGTAGAGAGTGGTGGAGGGTAGAGGTAGAGGGGGTGGAGGGGGACGGGGGGATGGTGCGGTCGTGCGGTACCCCTTGTGGTGCAAGATCGATGCCTCCGTTTACTGATGCCTATCGTGTCTCTACGTTATAAGGGAATGGGAGGGATCAGTGAGGCGGCGGTGAATAAAGATGATCTAATTGCGGTTTCATGCGTGTGCTACGTGTGCACATAGGGCTCTCATGACACTCCTTGGTAGTGCGGGGTAGGGGCGTGGTGGTCGGAAATTTGGAACGGCGTCAGGGGGCTTCTATTTGAAAAGTACTGCAAATACTGCATGCGACTACTGGGGGACTGTAGTGGCCCCTGTAGTAGCTTATTTTCGGTGTTTTTTTGGGGGGGGTGAGGGGGGTGAGGGGTGCTGCTTGTGGTGTGCGGGTTTACCCCCCAAGATGGGGGCAACTACGAGGGGGATTGTCGAGGGTAAGCTCCGTGGCACGCGGACGCTTCTGCGCCATTTATTTTGAACTTTAGTATGGACAAGTTGGACTAACCAGATCGCAGTACTGTAATGCCGCTATAGCAAACTTTTCTGTTGGGCCAAAGTTGGGCACCCCCCCCCCCAAAATGAGCTGCAATCGACGTGGTGGGGCCCCCGTCATCTGATTGGCTACATGATGCCGGCAAGGTGGTGCACCCCTCTCTGGTTCATCACGTATGAAACCAATTAGTATGATATGCACCCAATTTACCGTGCGGTAGAATGTCGCCTCGCCCGTTCACGCCCCAGTTCGGAAATCGCATCTGATCCCTATAGGCAGTGGCAGCGCTACTTGGCATTGGAGAGATGTCACAATGCGAAGATCATCTAGTAACTGGACCGGTCCTGCGACTCAGAGTGCAAAAATCAAAGGAATTTGTACCCTCGGCCACTCTCGCATTTGCTGCACTGCCACATAAAGTATAAAAGGGATTATGGTTCGCGTTACGTAACCGAAGTATAAGATGTGTTTGAGCATTGGCGTCATTTCTTTGTCCCAGGTTGCACCGGAAGAGATATAACAAAAATTCAACCACTCACGCACCCCTCTCAGCCTGGTCCTTTGCGCACTTGCGACGAACTGCTGAGTGACGCTCTGCCACAGGAAAGCAGGTGAGACATGAGTGGTTTAGCGGAGACAAAGCGATGTGGTTTGGCGAAGACAAGCGCTTTGGTCCCACACTCGGAAATCTCTCTCGAAGTGCACAAGCGCGCTGAAGCAATAAGAAATTGGACAGAAGAGCCAGGCGAACCGTGGCAACTGACTGGGGGCAGCATCAGTCGTGTAGGCGATGTAAATGGATTCACGACAGGTGATCGCAACGTAAGTATTAGGTAAACCGTATTCACTTCCGTAGGACCACCGAAAGATTACACAATTGTTAGAATACGGGTAAAGTCCGGGTGTGTTTTATTGCACGTTGTAGTAAAATGCAGAGATGAGATGGCTCTCTTTGATGTTTATCGTCAGGAGAGTCTTAAGTAGGGAAAAAAAGACAGGGCAATATGGAAAACTATAGTAGGTGCGGTCTGACTGGGCTGTCTTACGAGGCGGTGCACTGTAGAGTGCCTAAGAGCTGCCGCGTAAGTTTTGAGGAGTTCGGAAGCAGAACGCTTCCAGACGCACATGCAATTTTTGCGTGCCGCACTCATGCTTGAGTTGACATGAAATGCTCTAACAGCACAATAGCCAGCCACGTAACACAGCGTGGCGCAATAGTCCTCTTCTTCAGTGAGTAGTTACTGTGCTATCGTCGCTTTTGCTGAGAAAACGAAGTCTTGGTCTGAGTGCGAATTAAGGAACGCCGAAAGCACGACGGGAATGTCTTCCGGCAATGAAGCCAATGGTTCCCAGGTAGGATCCTCGTGATCAAATCCCAGCCACTTTGTACAGACCTCGTACTGGTATTTTTGGTCGTTCCAGCGAAGATCGAGCAGTTCCTCAACTGTGTTAAGGTGAGAGTTATTGTGGGCTACCGTGTCCAACAGTTCTTCACTGACTTCCAGCTGTGCGTCGGCGTAAAACTTGAGACGATTGGCATGCAGGAGGGAAAAGGAGTTCGAAAGGAGATCCTCACATTCGAAGATTAGATCGGACACTGCTCTTGTTATTCGCTGTGGCCCACGCCAGATAACGCGAAGCTTATGCCCTTTGCTTCCTGCCTTCTGGGCTACTAGCACGTAATCACCGACTTCGAAATTGAGAGGGCGCACGTGTGTCTTGTCGTTGTGACGTTTTACGGCTGCATCTCGTGCTTTGTTGCGTCGAAGGCGCGTTTGGCGATGGATGTTCTCCAGAGCTTTAATCAGCACGTTTGTTTTCATGATGCGTTGTGCCCGAATGAATTCAATTGAAGCTGGAACCGGGACAATTGGGGGCAGAAGAGGGCGTAACGGGTTGTCGGCAGGAAGTCCTGTGAAGATTGTAATGGGTGCTCTCTTGCCCAAGCTTGGACGGACTGAGTGGTTCAAAATGCTCTGGACCAAAGGGAGTACAGTGGGCCACTCTGCTTCCTTCAGACGGAACTCGGAAAGCAGGGCACGGCAGGCTCGCAAGACTTCTTTGCATGCTGTCTCCACAGTACTGTTGGACTGTGGACAGTATGGTGTGGTGAAGTGATGATGGGAATGTAGACGGCGATTGATTTCTGTCATGACCTTGTTCTTGAAGTGGCTACCACGATCCGAATTCCACATGAGAACCACTCCAAACAACGAAAACCATTTGATTAGAGTGGTGACAGTGGCTTCGGCATCGTCTGTAACACAAGCTTCTAGCATCACAAATTCTGAGGCGTCATCTTTGAGAATAAGAACATAAATCTCAGCTGTGTCGCTTTTTCCCATAAACAGGTAGTCGAAATGTAGAAGCTCGTTCGGGGCGTCCGCATGCAGTGCATGCCCTAATGGCCGCGGTATGCGTTTCCCACCTATTGTGCTCTTGCAGTGGAGGCAGGTATTGCAGAATGTAGCAATGTCGCTATTCATGGCTTCCCAAAAGAAGTGTTCCCCAATACTTGCCTTGGTAGCTTCCAAACCTCGATGTCCTCCACGACCACAGTGCCCAATGACACAAAGGCGCAGCTGAAGCTTCTGGGCTGAGACTGGAATCCACACTGCCCCCGTCTCAGATTTCCAAATTCCACGTGACTCTTTGAGATTACTTGACGAATTCCTGATTCAAATGCTCTGGACTGTGTCCTTGCGATTTCTTCGACTTGGGGCCAACTGAAGTCTGGATTCAGATCTGGGGCGATGGGTGCAGTAAAAAGAGAGGCCATGCGGCGTTGAGTTAAGGAGTTGCCGGTAGAGGAAGCATTACCCCAGCGAGACAGAAGGTCTGCCCAGCAGTTTTCTTCTCCAGATATATGAATTATGGTGTAACGAAAGGCAGAAAGGGACAGCGCCCAGCGCTCGACTTTGTTCATCACATGCTTCTGTAGAGTGGGATTTGTAAACAGGGGGTTGAAGATATATACCAGGTTCTTATGATCTGTAAAGAGCATAAAACCCTCCGGGCGAAGCAACATATAGTCTAAGCGGGTGACAGACTGGACAATGGCAAATGCCTCTTTCTCCGGTGTGGACCAACGCGCACTAGACCCGTGAAAGGATCCTGAGAGAAACGCTAAGGGCTCGTGTCGCTGTGTTGAAAATGCCGCGTCGAGATCAACTCCAGGAATCTGCGATAGGACGCCTGACCAATGTTCATCGCTGGCATCAGTAAAGAGGCATAGAGTTTTCGCTGGGTCTGGGTGCGCGAGAGTAAGGGACGTTGCGAGGGCCTTCTTAACTGCTTCAAAGCACTGTGTGTGGCTCCTGTTCCATGAAGTGTCCGAGAGCTTTACTTGGGCAGCGGCCTTTTGCGTACGAGACCCAGCAAGAGAAAGCACCTCCTCAAGTAATTTTAATAGCGGGGAGACCAACTCGTTATACTGAGGAATTGACATCCTCATCCAATTCACAGCGCAAAGGAACTGCTGCAGCTGATCACCTGTGTTCGGAGCAGGCATCTGCAGTAGAGACTCCATACGCTTGGGGTCCATCCTGATACCTGCTTCTGAAATGACCCTGCCGCACCAGTTTACAGTAGTTACGTAAAACTGGCATTTGCGCGCATGTAGCTTGATCCCATGTTCACGGCAGATTAAGAAAAATTTTCGTAATTTGCAGAAAAGTTCGTCTTCATTTGTACAGTGAATGAGAATGTCATCGAGCCACTGTAGCATCCAGTCTCGAAGCGATAGACAGATTTCTGCTACTGTACTCTGGAAGTAAAAAGTAGCGTTTGTCTGTCCGTGAAGTACCCGAGTGGGGGTGAAAACACCATCAGGTGTGATGAAGCTTTGGCATTCCTGCGCAGTTTCATCGAGAGGCATCTGCCAATACCCATGACAAAGGTCAATTGTTGCGAAAACCTTGTCTCCAGCGAATTCTGACGCTGCTGTCTCGAAGTGAGGCATCGGCCACGTAAAGGGTACTGTTTGATTGTTGACTGGACGAAGGTCCACGGTGAAACGGAACTGTTCTGGACCAGTTTTCGGCACAAGCAGGGGTGCGCATGCCCATTGACTCTGATTGTTGCCCCTGACCAACCCTAATTGTAACAGTTCGTCCGTTTTAGCCCTCAGAAAAGCTGCCTGTGGTGGCGAATATCGTCTGACTTTCACACGCACGGCTTTGGCATCCTCTTTGAGGTGAATTTGCATGGGCGGTACCCTGGCAGAAGGATCGGACCCCAGGCTTGTTCGGAAAATGTCCTTGTATTCCGTCAGCATCGCCTTCAGTTCGCTGTGTAGGTGTGCTCGAAGACCATTGGCAATGGCATCTTTTACGCGGTCATGTAGAGCTTGCGTCGTAGTCGACGGATCATCCGTTCCCGGATCCAGTTCATCGTCCACTCGTAAGGGGTCATCATCTAATCCGTCACCATAGAAAAGAGCGGATGGCACATGATCAATCATGCCGCTTGCATCATTTTTTCCAATACTGCGTTCGAGAGACAATCTGAATTGACATATTCCCCGTCATGGAACTCTTCCGATTCCTCCTCCTGGCTGCTTCTGTCCAGTAGCACTCGAGAGAGACGCGAGGGGTTGTTTGTAGACGATGGAATGCCCTCCTCTACAGCACCCGAAAATCCGACATGAGAGAAATCTGCGTTGTGGAACTCGTCGCGAACCTCCGCCAGGTGTTTGTCAAGATCAAAACCCATAGACCGAAGCAGGGGACGTGAGAGAAGGACCTCTGGCATATTCTCTAAAAAGACTAAGAATTCGACATTGCGGAGTCGCAGTGGACCACCATTTGTGTCGAGAGTGATCGAAATGCGAGCATTTTTGGTAGCTTTGAACACCATTTCTGACTCCTCGTCACGCTCGCTGAGTGCCAGCCCCAATGTGATGGGTGTCCCGAGAGGAAGCACCTGCACGAATACTCCGGCGTTAGCGCATTCTTGTAGGTGTCCCTCGCATAGTGCTGAATGATCAGCACCATAATCACCATTCACCACCACTGGTACTATGTCTGACAAATGCCCAGAGAGACGTCCGGTGCTCTCTGCCAGCTCAGTCCTCGGTACTGTATTGGATACCGTAGTGGGTCGGGTGCTTGAGTCAGTTTCCATCAAGGCGTTGATGGTTCCTTTCGGCTTCGCCTTGTAAAACTCGCGGTATATATCTGCTCTTTCCTCTGCGGTAGTGTCCGTACAGTCCTTGAGCAAGTGACGTTTCTTGCACTTCTTTGTATTCAAGCAGAAGGGTAACTCCTTGTCAGATGATTTTGTGCCTACAGTATTGCTGATTCTCCCTTTGCTTGGGCTTTCTTTCCAACTTCCAAGTGAGCTCCCTTTTGGACTTCGTGGCGAATCTCTTTCCAAATCTCTTCCCGAGCGTGCTCCCTTCTCATTGCGCCCGCTTTTCTGCGCAAAACCCCTGGAAGGCGGCCTCGCTTGGTCGGGCACCTTCGAATCTTGCGCATTCTTGACCGAAACAAATTTGTCACAGGCCACCGCCTCGGCAATACAGTGTTTATGAAAAGGCAACCACTTCTTTCGCAAGTCATGCTTGCCAATCTCCAGGTCCGCCTCGAACTTGTTTTTCAATGCCGTCGGTTTTAAAAGGGTGACCATTTGTGAAATGACTAGTTTAGGATTTGATTCGACCAGGTGGTCCCACTTCTTGCTACGCAAAAACGTCTTAAAGTCCACGAACAAGCCTTTGATTCGCATCTCTGGATCTGGTTCATTGATATCCATACGGACATTGCTTTTGATAGCGGCTTCTAGCTCCTGAAGGCTCAAAGACTCGACACTGACTTTCTCATTGGCGTTGAGCCACTCCTGAAGGTTGTCGTCGGTGAGTTCGCTGGCGATTGATACTCCCGCAAACTCGCCAAATTCCACCAAAGACAGTAGCAAATCTCTATCAATAGAAGCCTTGATAGATACCGGTTGGATTGTGCTGCCAGTGGCTTGCGCGTCGGCGATGCACAGAAGGTAGTTTTCCCTTTCCCGCAGAAACACGTGGATATGCTTGCGTCCCAGCTTTCGCAGCTGAGGATGGGGAACTGAGGTAAACAGGCTTTGTCCCACCGTTGGGCCCGTTGAGGGAGCCATGACTGTGAAACGAAAAAATAAGCTTAGTGATCACTATTGCACGTTGTAGTAAAATGCAGAGATGAGATGGCTCTCTTTGATGTTTATCGTCAGGAGAGTCTTAAGTAGGGAAAGAAAGACAGGGCAATATGGAAAACTATAGTAGGTGCGGTCTGACTGGGCTGTCTTACGAGGCGGTGCACTGTAGAGTGCCTAAGAGCTGCCGCGTAAGTTTTGAGGAGTTCGGAAGCAGAACGCTTCCAGACGCACATGCAATTTTTGCATGCCGCACTCATGCTTGAGTTGACATGAAATGCTCTAACAGCACAATAGCCAGCCACGTAACACAGCGTGGCGCAATAGTTTTACTTTCCTTGTAAGGGCTCATTGCCTCCACAAAACTGCATTGTGGGTGTGTACTGCAGGCGTGTAGGCCGTGAAGGTAGCGATACTTTCTGGTGCCAGCATTTGAATTTGCAGCTGATGCCAGGAATGAGGCTGCGGCCACCGTTGATGCTGAAATGAGGCCCAATCCCAACGTAGGGGTCGGGTCTTCTGAGATGTAGGGTTAGGAACAGGCAGTTGCATTTCTCGGATTACAGTTGCATCCAGCACGCCTCCTGCTACCCTGGTAGTCTTCGAATGTTGTTCTCCACACAAGGCTGTCGTATTTGTTGGCCCCAATATTTGTGCTTCTATGTGGAATGTACCAGAGTAACTACTGTAGTTGAACTTTGCAGACTCTGAAGCAGTTTCTGAGCATTTGAAATGGCACGTGAGCGTCATCAAGAGAACAAAGTGCATCCAGTACTACAGTACCCTGAGGGGTACTGTTGTTAAATGATTAGCCATGATTCGATCAGGGATCGTCAGAGTGGGGTGCTACGGATTTGACGAAAAAGGGGGAGCCTAATCCGGCTCCTGAGGGAGGATAAATGGGTTGGGGTGAATACGATGATCAGCATAAACGCTAGGCTGGTTGCCTTCTATCTTTTCTTCTTATGTTTATGCCGCTTTAAGTACTACGCTACTGTGACTCTTCGTTCACCGCATCTCATCGTCGCCATACATGAATTGCTATATGCATTCCTTGCCGCAAGTTGCATTGCCCGCTTTTCTTCGCTTGACGGTGTTTTGCCGCTACCGTCTGCATATATATTCTTTGCACCATTGCCAACCGTTCGCATGCAGTTGTAACGTACGTTGAACGCTCTTTTCTGCCGCTCTTTTGTTTGCTACAAGGGTACGCGTCCCTTGGCGTATACCTGTTTCACCTGCATTCCTCTAGGTGCTCATTCAGGACAACGTCATATGTGTAATTCACAAGGATGCCGGTTGCTGAATGGTTGCTGATAGTCTTACATTGAGACAAGGGTACATCTTGTTTACCGAGTATCGATCAGGGATCTAATTGTAAGATCAATTCTCACAACTGTACAGTACCCTGAAGGGTATTGTTCTCAGTAGAGAAGAGGTTTCAGTGAGTGCACGTGATGTGTGAAGTATGCTTCCATGTAATAGGGGGTAGCCCATTGCTTGGACATGGGAAAGCAGCACAGGGGGGGTCGCGATATAGTGCCATATTTGTTAGTGCCAGCTCCGATATAGTGCTACCCTTCTGCGGGTGGCACGAATTTTGAGCCAAAAACGAAGGGTCTCCAGGGAGGCAGTTGGATGGACATGTACTGCCCGAGAGCCGCTGCCGCCGCGGAAAGATATTATGCAGTTGCCAACTCGAATAGAGACTATGGCGGAAAAACGCAGGGTCGATGATGCAATTGGACATCTGCAAAAGTGTAGGCTGGCATTTATGGCTGCCAAAAAGGAGGAAGTCAATGCAACGGTTCGGCAGCTACTAATAACAGAAATGCTTGATTAGACTTGAGTCTGTAGTGAAGATACAAAGCATGAGTGATAGCGTCCTGCGAGCGGTCTTTCTGAGCAGTGATGCAAGGAAGTGGCTGCAAAAATGCCGTAAATCTCATTATCTAACAGTGCCTGGTTCGATATAGTGCCGTTTTCGGCCCACTGACACAGGGTAGCACTATATCGCGACCCCCTCCCTGTACTGTACTCATGCAATAAAAAAACATCTGTACAGTACTTGCCCAGATTGAAACTAAAGTTAATTTCACAGCCACATAAAATCCCCTAATAATCGTAAGAGATTTTTTGTGGCTGTGAAATAAACTTTATTACTACTCAACATGCCGCAGAAGCCAATCAAAACATGGCGGCGGTACAGTAAATATTGCGGGACAACCTTACAATTGGAGGCTCCCCATCACATCTGATTGCCCACAAACCGCACGAAATGATCGGATGCCTTACAAACAGAAGCTCGCAATCACATCTGATTGCCAACAAACCGCACGAAACGATCGGATGCTCACCGTGCATCCCCTAAAAACCCCCAATTTTATTTGAACGTCCTCTGTCTGCCACGTCACGGCAACGAGCGCATACAGTAACGGTACTGCAAAAGTCTCGTGCTTCACCTTTAACTCTTCAAGGGGGTTTTCTGCTCGCCCCTGTATATACACTGTACACAGTATATAAACTTTGGGAGATTTCACGATCAGTAGGGGAAACGGGAAAAAAGAACTGATTCAGTAGGCGAACTTTTTTTTGACAGATTTAGTAGGAGAATGCGTTGCAAAGTCACTTTTCCGTAGGCGAAATACGAAAAATGACAGAATCGGTAGGCGTTTTCCTCAAAAACCCAACCATATCTGTTACAGATTTACGTTTACCCTACTGATCTTGACCGCATCGTCCCAATCCCCCACTGATCTTGAAGTCTTCTGGTAACCCTAAACCCGCCCCATTCCCTTACTGCTCTTGACTCCTCTTCCCCTTACTGAACATGAGTACTGAGGACGAGCTACAGAGAATCACTGCGATCCCGGAAAATACTTCTGTATTGAAGGTATTCTTCCCACGTAATATCGAGGAGAGCATCCCGCTATCCAACATTCGACGTGCGTATTTGAACCTATGCCTCCGGGTCCATCCAGACAAGGGAGGGATTGGTAATATCGAAGAGGCCACACGCAAAAAGTATCAAAATGCTTCAGTTGGCCAAAGAGTATGCAGATAGCCATGGAGGAAGAAGTTCTTGTCTAATTCCAGGATATATTTGCTTCAATCGCTTTACTACGAATGAAGATGTTCCATTTCAAGAGGGCGATCCGTCTGATGCATTCAGAGACGATCTAGACGACCTTTTTGACGGTTTCTTTCCCAGCGAAGAAGAAGAATTTATGCGAAAAAGGTCTGCATACCGGAGCCGCAGTCTTGAACATGACAATAGCAGTTCCGATGACAATATTGTGTTTGTCTCAGAATCCAAAGCGCCATTTTTAACGGACAAAACTTGAAACAATCACATCACACTCCTCGGGAGGCTACAATCTCACCAAACAAACCCCTCCTTGAGGACGAATCGCTGCGTCATACAGAAAAATTGCAAATGGTACGTGAAAGCAAGCGTGCGTACAAAACAAGAGTTCGGGATGAGGCGAGGGAAGCACTTGCAGAGGGGAGAAGGGCCTCTGAGAGTTGGCGGCTGGAACGACCAGTTGAAATAAAACCAGAACAAGGACTCCAAATGGACGCGAGGTGGAAATGTGAGCGGTATTGCCGTGCACATACGCCGTTTTATCCATACAAAAAGGTGTAAATATTCATCAAACGGCTGAAACAGTTTCTCTAACTTGTCGAGATGGTCATTGCAAGGCGAAGATACGGTTTCTTCGAGACCCAAGCACTGGTGGATGGTGTGGTACAACTCTCCTCAAACCCTAGCGGGCGAGAGGCTCGGAGGATGAGCCGAGGGAGCTCGCGACGCGAGACGCGCGGCGCGCGGTTACCGAACGGTCGGACTTGCGAAAAGGGAGTGGCACACTGGCCGGTTACGCGCAGTCGTCCCGAGGTGCTAGATCGGAGACGACCGGTAACGGGTTAGAAGCCAACGCGCGAGAGAATACCGAAACGGCGGTACGTAGGCGCGAAAGGGAGGGGGGCAAGTCTGCCCCCCGTGTTTACTGCGAGGACGGTGTCCAGGTCTTAACCCCTCAGAGGGACGCCCGGGACACCTGTCCAATACAGTACCTGTCACTTACTGTGGACCAGGTACTGTACGCGATTGAAAATCTAGCGCCGTCATTACACTACCGCACGGATCCTCACACTACGCGCTTGCATTACACTGCGCGCGCATTATCCCCACACGGTTCCTTACACTACACGTGTACCCAAGCGTACACCTGTCACTTGCTGCGCCCGTTCGGTAATCATACGTATTACACGTGGGCCACGGTGCCCCGTGCCCGCTGCGCGCGGCCGCTCCTACTGTACACCGACCGCGGATCGGTCGTTGTACCACAGACCCCCTTCCTTATCTGTCGCCACATCCTCGTGGCGACCACATTTTCTTCCCAGCGGTCCCCTCGATCTCTTCCACAACCTGTGCGAGCGATGACCGGACGGAAGCCTCTTCGCGCGGACGAGCACGCCTCGTGGCTCTTCACCGACCTGACGGTATATAAGTCGGGTATATCGTCCGATTCGGATAGCGCGGCTTCTGTCTCCTCCCACGCGAACCCCCCAGAACCACCAACTCCAACACAGCACTCCCCCACACTTCACCAACACTCTTCCATTCCTTCCCCAGACGACGACATTCCTTTATCCCAACTCTTCCCACGACCGACCATGGACCACAGCAACACCCCCGTGGACGCGCTTCCGATCGGTGCGCCGTCGAGCCCCGGGAAGGCTCCGGCGTTACCCGGGTCGACTCCCGCGTTTCAGCCGCAGCGCGCTCGCCGCGGCGGAACAGAG
Organism: Chondrus crispus; assembly: GCF_000350225.1. NCBI lineage: Eukaryota > Rhodophyta > Florideophyceae > Gigartinales > Gigartinaceae > Chondrus > Chondrus crispus. Next base: position 22,223 of record NW_005178652.1, on the reverse strand, counting down.
TCGACCACCAATTTGGCCGAGCCCGCGACGCGCTCGCGAGCTGATGCGTCCGATCCGGTCGCTGCGCCACCGATAGAAGAACGACCGACCTGGCCCTCGCCGCTGCCCTCCGAGGGTGTGGCTCCAAGGACGGTTGAGGCGGGTCCGGCGTACTCCGCGGTACTACCCCCACCTCCCATGTCGCCGCTGCCTGCCGTGGGCACGGCGTCGCCAAGAGCCGATTTCGGTACTGTGCGCGAGACGCTGGCACCGCCGGCTGTCCTGCTCTCGCCGCGAGCCGAGCGGGGGTCGGCGCTATCGCTCGGGCGGGCCTTCACGACCCCCAGCGCGCCGAATTGGCTGAGAAGTGGCGTCAAGTCCGTCCGGTCGCTGCTGCCCGGGTCCTCGATGGACCACCGGCAGCGGCGAGCCCGGCGACGCGCTTCCGGTCGCAAGCCCCCGATGACGGTCGACGAATACGTGCGGCGCCGCCTCTTGGACTCGGCGCGATTCCAGGCAGTCCCTGCGAATCATGCCATCGTGACTCCGTCCGGGCGGGGTAGCGTGGCGCAGCAGAATCGGGCGGGCGCTTGGCAAGCCCGATGGCGACACGTGCCGTGCCGTACACCCGCCGCGGGTGGCAGCGACTTGCTCTACGTCCGGTGCGGTGGCGAGGAGCGGTACCACGTCACGCTCCTCAACCTATTCGGTCGGTACAGGCGCTACGATGGCGTCGTGCCGGACATCCGCTTGGTGGCCTTCCCGCGCCCTTTCGACAACTGGTACAGCATCGCGGACAGCGGCCGGTGGGGCGAGGACGCTGCGCGGGAGAGTCGGCTGCGCTGGCGCCGTGCAGATGACTTCTTCCACATGTGGCACAACACCGAGTTTTTCTCGGTGCCCAGCGCAGCGCGGCGAAGCCTGTATCCTTCGCTCCCTCCGGACTGGCCGGACCTCGAGGCACCGGAGCACCTTTGCGTGCCGACGCCGAGTGCGATGGCCTACGTCGCGGCGCATTGGTTGCCACGCGGTCGAGCGGAGTCAGCCGAAACGGAACGTACGCGCACGCTTGTGCGCGCGATCGTCTTGTCCGAATGGGCGGTGCTCGCGTTGTTGTGCTTCCTTCGGGCTGCCCGCGAGGGGTTGCCGTTCTTCACGAGGTGCCCCGACCCCCGGTTGGCTGCGAGGCGAGACGAGCCGAGCGGTGAGCGCGGCGTGCTCTTCCGCCTCTCGGTGGGGCTGATTGCCCTCATCCGTTCGGTCGGCGTCAAGGAAATCCTCGACGGTACCGCGTACGACGCGGCGCGCGCGGAACAGCTACTGACCTTCACGGCAAGTCTGGACTGGACCGGCCGGCCGGGCTTCGTATGGTTCAGCTGGGCCCGCGGCTGCGCGTTAGACATGCCGCCTTGGGTCAGCGACGAAGCGGGCGCGGTCGGCGACGACGCAGCATACGGAACCGTTGAAGCGGAAGGCCTTTACGAGGCACCGGCCGATGACGGTGGTGGGTCCTCGCTCGCGATCGCTGCCGATACGGTGGCGCCTGTCGCTACGCCAGCGCTACCCGCTCCCGGAGGGTCCACTCGTGTGGGCTCCATCCAGAGCGACTCGCCAAAGGGGGTCGCTCAGGAGCGGCGCGACTTAAGGCGTCCGGTCGGTGAGGCGGGATTTTCGGACCCACCCCCGGTCACTCAGCATATAAGCGCGGTGACCGGGGCCGAAACCGTATCGCGACCAGCAACGATGCCGAAACCTCCCACAAGTCAACCGCTCGGTCGAGTTCCCCCGGAGCGCCTCCGGGAGGAGGCCGCGCTCGCGGCACTGCAGTACGCTTGCTCCTTTGAGGG
>NW_005178652.1:0-15998 GCF_000350225.1 Chondrus crispus | reverse complement strand
GTGACCTTATAATTTTGCTTCTTGAAGAACAAATTGCCGCTTCGTCCGTTCGGCTCTGCGATGGCGCGCGTACCGAAGCGGTCGACGGGGTGCCTTGTTTATTGAGGCTTGGCACGGGGAGGATCGTCGACGCCTCTACGCGTCCTCCCCGGCTTCCCCCGTCAACCCAAGGTCCTCGGGCCCCTCGTCCGTCAGCGGTAGCGCGGGTTCTTCCGATTGGACGGCCTCGCGAGGCTCGACCACGTTGATGCCCGTGGGAGCCTGCGCACGCGAATTTCGCCACGCGGTCGGCGGTTGGCGCTCGAACAGCGAACCCGGGCGGAGACCTTGACGGATCCGAAGCTTTTGGTAATTGGCCTCGCGGGCCTGCAAAAGCTTCGAACGCAGCGCGCTGTCCGCCACCACAGGACATTGCTCCTGTTGGTGGGTCAGGTCCAGGCAGAACCGACACGGCGGGGGTCCAGGTAATCCTTGGTTGAAGAACCGGACCCGCTGGTTCTGTACTGGCCTTCCGTACGGATGTGCGCGCGCGTTACCGTGTTGGGCGGGCGCCATCGGCGCGCCCGGCGGGGACGAGGCAGGTGACGGATGGTAGCTAGTCGGCGGCGAGCTAAGCGAGCTCGGCGTCGCCGACTGGTCCGTCACCGCCAGTATCTCCTCCGTTTCGGTTCCGCGTGCTGTCGGGAGTTCAGACAGGGACTCGACCGACAGCACGGGCCTTGTCCGCGCGTTGCGCGTGAATCTTCTCACCGAGTCGGACGGTGCTTGAGGCGACGCGAAGGAGGTCGCCTGTCTTCGAGCCGAGCGGTGCGTCTCGCCTATCGCTTGCGCGTAGCGTGCCACCGCTTGGTAGTCCACGCCCGGATGCGTCGCGAGATAATTCCGCACCTGCGCGCACGTCGCTGGCAGAAGTCCCTCAACAAAAAGGGACTTCAGGCGCCTGTCCGAAAATACGGTTCCGCAGCGCAACGCCTTGTCCCACAACTGGTTACTGTACACCTCCTCCGTCATATTAGAGCTCTGACGGAAGGAGGTGACATCACCGACCGCTTCGGAAATAACTTCGTCGGTCGCGTACGTGCGCAATAAAAAGTTAATAACTTCCGCGTAGGTTTCGAGCATATCGCGCTGCTCCGCATCGACCGCCATGGTGTTCCCGTGTAGCCTGGACTGGAGCAAGGCGTGAGCCTGCCCCGTCAAATAGAACTGGAAACACCATACGGCCGCGCCTTCGCTGACCCCATTGTGGTCGCAGGCCATCTTGAAGCGCGCGAGGAATCCTAGCACCGCGATTGGATCTTGACCACCGAATGTGTGGGTTTTCAGCTGGACGTCCAACTTCTTCCGATATCGGTTAACTCGCCGCGCGGTACTCGCGTCGTAGCGCGCGCTGCGATTTTCCAGCCTATACGTGCGGTAGTCGACGGCCTTGGTGAACAGGTCGTTCAGCGGCCTGATCACCGGCAACCGTTTCGGATCCCGCCTCGGGGCAGACCGGCGGTCTCTGCCCCTGCGATGGCGGTCTCCTTCTCCGCCGGGGCTACTGTAGCCCTCCGGATCGGAGTCTTCTCGCCGGAACCGACGTCGGTCGCGCGCATTGCGGCCTCTGCGGTCGCTTCTGCGCGATCCGTCCGACTCGGTGTCCTCGTCATCGGAGGGGTACCCACCTCCTCCGGCATCGCGGTATCGCGTGTAGCGTCCGTCGCGGTTATCATCGGAGGGGTAACCGACCCCTCCGGCATCGCGGTATCGCGCGTAGCGTCCGTCGCGGTTCTTGCGCGTCGCCCTGTGGCGACGTCTTGTGTCTTCTTCCTCGGAGGGGTTTTCTGTACCCTCCGAGGTGTAACCTTGAGCGCCGGGTGCGCTTCTTCTGCTCGACCGATACGGCTGTCGCTTTTCTGTCGCGAAGCGCCCCAGGCGGTTTTCTGTCCCGCGGGGGCCAGCCGTATCGGCGAGTACGGGAGGGCCATTTTCTGTGGGCCCTCCTGTAGCACCATAAATTGGTGGGAGGTAAATGGTCTTACCCTCCGGGTGAGGGGCCATTGTACCGATCCCGGGTGCGGCGCCGATCGGTTCAGCGTGCGTTAGCGTAGGATCCGGAGCGGTTGAGTCGCGCTGCTCGCGTGCGTCGACTCCTGCTCCGGCGAAGGTCGTGGCCAGACGATTGGCCACGGCGGAGCTGATCGCTCCCTTTAGAGCCGTACCGGACGGGGATTCTTCATCCACAGTGGTGAGCGCGGTCACCACCTCGCATTGGACTTGAGCGGGTAGAAGTTCGTCCAAAAGCGGTGGTATCGCGCTGCGTACGTGCGCGTCCACGAGCGCGGGCACCGTTCGGTCGAGGCATACGCGCGCTACCTGGGGGAGTTCCGTAGCGAGGAACTCCTCGACCCAGGCCTGGATGCGCGGCTGAATCGCGTCGACCATCCATTGGACGCGATTCTCAGTGCCTGCCGACACGGCCGGCGTAACATCCGATGCGGACGCTCGCGTGCGGCCCGGTCGCTGTGGCGGTCGCAGCAGGGCTTCCGGGTTCTCCACCCGGGGGCGCGGTGCGCCACTGCCACTGCGGGTGCTCAGACGCCCGGAGGCGGAGTCTGCCCCTTGATCCGGTCGGTTCATCGTCGAATACGCTTCGCGATCGACGCGGTGATTTCTCAACCTTTTCCGTCCGTACGGTTCTGCGCAGAGCGGGCGTCAAGGCGCGCGGCTCTACCTCGAGAGTTGTACCCCTCCACAAGAGTACCAAAATGTGGTACAACTCTCCTCAAACCCTAGCGGGCGAGAGGCTCGGAGGATGAGCCGAGGGAGCTCGCGACGCGAGACGCGCGGCGCGCGGTTACCGAACGGTCGGACTTGCGAAAAGGGAGTGGCACACTGGCCGGTTACGCGCAGTCGTCCCGAGGTGCTAGATCGGAGACGACCGGTAACGGGTTAGAAGCCAACGCGCGAGAGAATACCGAAACGGCGGTACGTAGGCGCGAAAGGGAGGGGGGCAAGTCTGCCCCCCGTGTTTACTGCGAGGACGGTGTCCAGGTCTTAACCCCTCAGAGGGACGCCCGGGACACCTGTCCAATACAGTACCTGTCACTTACTGTGGACCAGGTACTGTACGCGATTGAAAATCTAGCGCCGTCATTACACTACCGCACGGATCCTCACACTACGCGCTTGCATTACACTGCGCGCGCATTATCCCCACACGGTTCCTTACACTACACGTGTACCCAAGCGTACACCTGTCACTTGCTGCGCCCGTTCGGTAATCATACGTATTACACGTGGGCCACGGTGCCCCGTGCCCGCTGCGCGCGGCCGCTCCTACTGTACACCGACCGCGGATCGGTCGTTGTACCACAGATGGAAGCTGCGTGAGTACAAATCCCATGCATGTCTAGGGCAAGACGTTGGAAGTGACACAAATAGTAGGCGAAATTGCACCCCTGCCTATACGGCAAAACCAGTGGCTCGATTGGTTCTTCCAGATCTAAAAGAAAACTTGTCCTTGACAACTAGATTTATCGTCTCAATTGTGACTGCAAAACAGATATACACCCGTCAACCAGGTCTACGTCACTTCCGCGCAGACAAGACCGAGATATCACGCATGATGACGGCTAATCGCCTGGAAGAAATGGCAACTATGGAAGGATATGCAATACTGTTACAGGAACTGGGTCATTTTGTCGAGATTTTTACATGTTCTGCGGACGAAATGAAGCAAACTCGTGTTAAGGCTGCCAGGTTCATATTTAGACAACTCAAGAAAGGCTGGTTCGTGCCTGAGGAGGCAAGATTTGACCACCAAGTTTTAGACTGTTCGGACATTGTAGATGGCAGGAAATATTATTCAGGCTTCGTGTTTGTCCCCAGCATTGCAAGCCATTTTTGCAAATATGGGAGAGCAACAACAGACGCTGATGCTGCACACTGTCAGGGGTGCGGACCGCAGTCATACGGCACAACGTATGAGTTCGTTGGCTACGATGCTAACCAAAATATAGTACCGCTATTGTTTGCCCACACCGTCGGAACTGAATGAGAAGAATCGTGGACCATGGTGTTTACGAATTTGAAGAGGGTGTCCGGGTTTGATGTTCAAGGCCGCGTTACTATTGTGGACCAAGAAAAGTCCATTGATTGCTCTTTTGAAAATGTCATGGAATATGCCAAACTGTTCCTCGACCCTTTGCATGTTAAGAAAAACATGATGAAGGCATTGGGTAAGGAAAAAGCAGCCGGTATCGCTCAATGCGAAAGCGCTGTGCATGCACCATCACGGAGTGCTATTGACGCAGTGAAACGGGGACTTATGGGCAGTGAACCGCCCAATATCTGTCTCGATTTCTGGATAATGCTCTTTACAAGGCATATGCTGGACTGCAGGATCTAGTGACTTCATCACAGGGCGCGGAAAGCCAAATGAGTGCCTCACTTCGGAATCAAATCCGATCTGTGGAGCCACAATCAATGCTGAAAACAGTCCTCGAGTCGCAGCGAAAGTCTTTTCTGAAACGGCAAAATATAGCTCTAAATTGCAAGGCCCCGGTCCCTCCGCAAGTAGAAAGGCATTTAGCATCCCTCATTCGTCGAGGAAGACCCTATCAAGCGCATGTGACGTTTTTAGATGGAACAGATCTTATGGAAGCCACGGTGATTAGTCAAATGGATGGTACCAGAACAAGGCGAGTAGTTCTCAGCAACGAACAGCAGAAACCTCCTGAGTGTTGTGCTTATTCCTTCCACAGAGCTCTGTTTCCTTGCTGGCACGGAACAGTCGTACTCTGTGAGAAATATGGGACGATGAATTTGTTCAAGTTTATTGGACGTAAAAATCTAACAGTCGCTTGGAAAGAACAGTACGAAGGGCTGATGTTTGGGATGCCGCCGCAAGCAGACGTCAATAGAGTGGTTCTGGATGCTCAGGAGCAAGTTTTTTTTCTGGTTCTACCATCAACATTCCAGTTGCCCTTGCTCTACCGCTCGGGAGGCCAGTCCAAAATGCGGGGAAACGGATGCGCGAATGGTATGAATCCGGGCCTGCGGCTCGAAAACGCTCCTACCACTGCTCTCTGTGCCACCTAAAGGGACATACGGCTCGCAAATGTGAACTGCGTCAGCTGTTTAAAGATGACTGAAGTAGCGTTTTTGCCTACTACATGTGTTAATTTGTTTTCGCCTGCTTCTTTCGTCACAGCCAGGCAGTTCCCCTACCATTTGGTCTTTTCTCCTACTGTTTGAGTCACGGTGGGTAATATCCGCATGCAATGGCTGCATCCCCCACTCAACTGCCACTTTTCCCTTATTGTCCTACCGAACTGCTACCTTTCCGAAATTAGCCTACTGATAAAGCCAAATGGCACGAGTTCTCCAACGAATCGTGATATTTCCCATAAACTTTATATATAAATTTACAGTGTTCCGGTGGGATCCGGGTTAAGGTAGTGAAAATACACTCCTATTAATTTCTTCAATACACTCCATGCCTGCGATAAACTCTCCCTGATTTTCAACAGTCAGTGTCTCCGTAACATCGTCCTCCCCCACCGGATTTAGTAGACTCTCTAATGCAATGTGAAACTGTTGGCTAACCAACTTCTTCAGACTTGGCATTTCACATCTCAGGAATGTGATATATGCGGGGGAAAACTATCCAAAATATATCTGAAAATCATGCTGCTGCTGGGATTGTGTATGTATGTATGCAGTATGCAGTATATTGGCCATTCCAGGTACATGGCGCCCCTTTTTTCATGGTAAATGACATTTGTATGCAACTTTCGAGGATATGCGGACAGGGGGGTCTGCATAAAGCGGGGGAACACTGTACTCTAATTAAATAACCCTAATGCTAGATTTTAATGTGCGAAAAACCGAACATTAACTTTGACGGCCCATAACTAAGTGACCATGAAAGAACCTAGAAAAATGAGAACATAGAGCCATTGTGGACGTGTAGCTGCTTTCCTCTACTACTTTTGCGGGCGGTACCGTAAATAGCCCCGGAGAGACAGAACGTCAAAGTCGAGGTCTAGGAGGTTGGGTTAGGCAACCTAAAAAGGGTCTTATGTGCGAAACAACGCACATAACTGGGCCCTGTTTACTCAAAGGGCTGGCTTTGTGACACCTTCCCTAATTTGTTAACACGCTCTTATGTGCGCTTCCTTCTTTTGGATCTTTGCTCCGAGGTTCTCTCTGCTTGTTCGGAAATTCCGCGAGTTGATGCCAGTCTAGTATTAGACCGTGTAGTTCGGGATGGCGGAACACTTTCGGCTTCCTGCATCCTTGCCTGAGGGATGATTTCTTCTTCATTGTTGACAAATTCTTCCTCGCCACTATCCTGTCCTTCAATAAAACTTTTGTGGATTGAACCGCTTCCTTGATTAGCTGAAGAACTCTCCGCCTCGCTATTCCCCTGCCTGCTACGTGATGAAGTTCTTGCTGGAATCCTTCGCACCTCTAAGTGCTTTGAGCTGTGCCAAATTTGCGAACAGCTTTTCCTGAACCCTCGTGGTACTCTCAGACAGAGATGTACAGAGCAGATGTCACATCTGAAAGTGGTACGATGGCCCCGATATCCCATGGTGTGCTGACCACATAAAGCGCAATACTGTAGCAATCCCTGTCCAACATGATGTCCCCGCACTAAAAGACGCACCGCAATGCCATCGGTAGAATTAAAAAACGCGAGCCTGTTGCGCTTTTTAGAATGTTCCAGGCTTATAGGCCTTTTAGATTCCTGCGTGCTTGTCTCTTGTCTCGTTTCCGTCCCATTATCAGTTCCAGCTTGCAACTGGATACTCGCTGCATAGCTGAGCATTTCTTGGGCGACGTCAATCATGAAATCACTAGTAGCCTGAACTTTGTTCAGTGAGTTGCGGTATTTCTCAATAGACTTGAACTTCGCATCAGACTCCAGTAGATCCTGCCTTTGAAACATTCGCCAAGCGACAAAAGCGTTCACCGCAATCGATTTTATGATTTGCGAAACGATTTTCTGCTCCCACTTAAAATGAGATGTTGAACTGCGCATGATGGCGCGTTGCTGGGTCGCTCCGTCTACTCCCGCTTTGGTTTTAGAATAAAAGCTCTGTGCGGCGTGCTTAAACAACTTCAATGGTATGAAACAGCCATTTGTCTGGACGTGGTTGTCAATGATTTGCCAAAACTTTCGTCTCGTCTGTAGCGTCACCTGGTCTGCCACTTGTACGAAAGGAGGTGCTTGCGTGTCATTGCTGAAAGCCCATTAAACCAGAGGCTTACCGAGAGCAATAATTGACCTTTGAAAGAGGCCACGTGCTGTCCAAGGTATTCTTATGACTACAACATAGAGCACTCCCGTTTCCCCAGCAGCGACGTAAATGCAAAACTCCACATCTAGAACCAGAGATTGGTGAATTATTTGTCCCATGTGTGCACGCGGGATGTACTTCTTAAACGTGTCGTCACCAACCTTGCACCTGACGATGTCAGGCGACGCCAACTGCACAGCTGCGCCTAAAGTGGTTGCAGCCACCTTTGTCTTGATTTCCACTGTAGCTAATACGATTTTCTGACCTTCAATCCCCTCTGTAGAGGCAACATCATCCCACTTCTCAAAGGAAGCTATGTCTATAAGAGCGACCCCGTCTGGAGAGCATGCTATGTATCGGGCGTCTTTCATGGCGAGCATTCCAACATCAAAAATAGCCTTCACTTCCTCTTTTCCCTCTAGTGCGCTAATAACCGCAGGCTCATTGATTGTACCCCGCTTCATGGCTTCAGTTGAGACCTTTGAACTGCACCAACCGTCGTGCAACAAACGAAACCACTCCCCCAATGTCGTTTCATCACCCCCTGTCACATCCTGCAATCCGAGATTGTTCCTAACCGCCTCGCATGACATCAGCAATTGGCCGGCGTTAGTGCCTGTTAATCTGAATTGTCGCAGCACAAACCAGTCCGCGCAACGCTGCCCCAATGTCAGAACCTCGCACACACCACCTATGTGATCCTCCGCCACCGTTCTCATTTTCTGAGTCGCTTCTTCAGCCTGCTCAGCACCGGTAAAAAGGGGATTTGACAGTCTGATGTTTGATTTTGGCACAGCGATCCAAGTGTTGAGACTATCCTGCAAAGCCGGTGGCACAGTGTACATGAAGCGAAGTATCTTGGCGAACTTCGCAGTTCCATGCTCCCGCACAGCCACAGCAGTTGCGTGGCTGTTCCCATTCCGTCTTCCGATACCCGTTATGGACTTTGAAGCGAAGAAAACTTCCGGACCCATTTCGGGATTGTCATCTACGATGAACTCCTGCCTTCGATCATACGCAGTGACCTCAGCGTTCCGCCACTCTCCAGAATCCTCTTCCTGTCCATTACTTGGGGCATTGCTGCCCTCTTCTGACGGTGCATTACCAATGACAGGTGCAGTACGCATGAGAACTGCGGCGGCAGCGTCTGCGGTGCTGTTCGTGCTGGCCTGTATGTCGGCACCAGAATTCCGGATCATCCCATTTTCGCCATCTAATCCACCTTCGATGGTGGAGTGATCAATCTCTATCGCTACCTCTTGCTCGAGATCCTCTCGGTACGGAGTGAGGTATGACTTTGCCACAAACGGGTGGCATCGCAAGGTGTTATCGGGCATCACGAAAACCGAACAAAGGGCGAACTCCATCATTATTCTCATAAACGCCTCCTTTCCGTAACCCCGGTCAGCCGTAATGATACACTCCGTCAACGACTCCTCACCTCTGCCGTCCAACAGAGTCACCAAGAGCTTTCGTACCGAATCAGACTGCGTCTCCCCCCTCCCTCTGAAACGAAGGGCGAGAATTACGCGAAACAGGGCATCTGCTGCAGCGTCAGCAGAATGTCCTTCCCTGTCTGCCTTTCGAGAGCTCAGCATCTTTACTTGATTGTCCACGGCGCGGGTGCCAAAAAGATCGTCATCCAGAGTTGCCGTGAGGTGTAGAGGAACTAAAAATACGTTTCGAGTTTCCGCAAATGCGATTGCTTCGAACTCCGTCAAGTTCTGCGTTAGATCACGTTGTGCAGACCATGTGCTTTGACCCTCAGCACCCCTTCCTGTTGGACGATACGCCAGTATGTTCGACGCAATGTATCGAATGCGATTGAGAGAGGGAGGGATACTGCCAGCTTGGCGCAACAGAGAGATTGCTTTCTCAAAGCTGTAGTTTCCGGTGTGCGAAAGTAACAAAACAGACACGTAACGATACATGTCGGAGAGAGTGAACGGTGCTAACGAGCATTTTCCAGCCGCCGTTTGGATTCTGGCATAATCATTTAGCCACCCTAGCAACTTACAAAGCAGTTCGTTCATGAGCAACACGACAAAGCTACATCTGGTCTGAGTTAGGCCTTTAGCATCCGTTTCGAGCTTCATGTTCGTCACAGCAGCTTTGCATAAGAGTCTAGCCTGATGCTGTATAATTGTGTGGAAGAACTCTGTTTCCATCATGACGCTGTTACACTCTGTAACATTCATTGTCCAACCCTCACTTGCGTCATCAACCACACGCCGTGACCTCGATCTCCCACGCCCTCTTCCTCTTCCCCTAGCCCTACCACGTCCAGTCGCACCCCCTGCCCGTCCAGTCGTACCCCTTGCCCGTCCAGTCACACCCCTTGCCCGTTCAGTCGCACCTCTTGTCCGTCCAGTCGCACCTCTTGCCCGTCCAGTCACACCTCTTGCCTGTCCAGTTGCACCTCTACCCCTCCCTCTTGATCGTTGCGGAGGCAAGCTTTGTGTCCCATTGGGACTGTCATTTTCCTCCACTAAATTTGCTCCTGAGATTCCAACGTGTTCCCCACCCAATGTTCGCGCCAAAAGAGCACCGTCTTCGCCCACTGGGCTGCCAGGAGTGGTCATCGTGGAGACAAGGGCGGGAAGAGTCGTGTTCGAATGCCCTGGAGAAGCCATTGGGGAGACGGCACTGTGAGGCATCTTTGTCGCCCAATTTTTGTCCAATTGCCAAAGTGGAAAGCCATGAGCAACTGAAAAAGGCGCCCGAGGCAAAGTGTCGCCGCACAACTGGATCTGACAGAGCCGTTTTTGAGTCAGAGCGATGCCAAGTTAGCCCTCGTAACGGCTCTATGGGCCACTTTTTCGCACATAGGGGCGAAACGGTCATGTCCCAATTTTGTTGTTAAGTGCGATTTTCGCACATAACAGGCATTAGGGATATGGCCAAGGGGGGAGGCTCGGTTGGCTCTGTACAAATTATACCAAAGCACGGGCCAAATGTGCCAAATTTGTCACACCGGATCCACGTCTGACATCTCGACATCGATCCGCGATCTATCATTGGGCGGATATGGACCCACCGTCAACCCGACATCATCGTGCTCCTCAATCGCTCGCTGAAACAATTTTGCGGCTCGAGTTACCTAAGGGTACATTCTGCTCAACCTCGTCCCCTCCATCCATCACGAGCACTGCCTTGTGCATAGCGTTGCCATCATCGCCTTCTCAATCGCACGCTCGTAGAGCGCATCATCATGGGCACGCCGCGCCACACGACAATATGCCCCTCGTCGCGCAGCCGCCGTTGGTATCGCAAAGGACGCGCGCGACGCGATCCGTGGAAAACACCGAGTCTCGCCCTGGTAGATGAGCGAGCACCTCCGCGTCCACGCACACCTCGTTCTCCTCCTCCCCGCTATTGGCGCTGGAAGGCTCGGGCCATTCCGAGGGCTCTCCCTCCGGCTCTGCCGTCTCTGCAGCCTCTGGGCTCACGGACATGGAGAGCACCGTGATGTCCCCATCACTATCTGGTGGGTTTGAAGCTCGCTCGGTGCCTCGCCGTTTTATTACCGCAACACTACAGTTCTACTAGCAAGGAGGTTATATCCGCACTCGGGCATCCAGCCCAAGCACAGGAGTGACGACAGGTAAGTCTGCATGTAGTGCTGTACCAGCCAGCCCCCCACCGGAGTCGCCCCTCTCACGGAGAGGATCAATTGGAGGACCTATCCCCGTCCAGACACCGTCCTCTGTGCTTTCGAAGACTGCAACCTCCCCGCTCTTTATCGACTGCATACGTTCACCACTGAGGGGCATGGAAGTCCTGCATATCAAGTCAGCTGTCCGGACAGATACATGCAACAGTGGGCCTGGACCGTCGTCTCTGAACATCATGTCGAACGCACGCTGTTGCTCAACTGCTATGGGTGAGGTGTAGTTGCCTGAGCTTAGTGCAATCACCGCGGCGCCCACGTCCACACCTAGACTGCCTGCCGCCTCGCATATGTCTAGCGTGGCCTTGCCACCTTGACTACTCACGTGCTGCCACAGTAACCTATTCATACGCACCGATAAGTCGTTGTGGCACACCATTGTTCTCCCATCCGCACGCAGGTGGGTGCTGATCAGTGGCTTGAAAAGCAACCTCGGGTCCTCCAGATTTTCTTCTAAGAAGAATATCCCTCTATTCTGTCCCACGACCAAGTACTTCGCTCCGTGCGCTATGTCGAACGCCACGTCATGCTCTAGCACGCAAATCCGTCGCTTGCCCGTGTAGAACAGGTCTGACCTCATGACATATACCGGGACACCTATGCACTCTACCTCATTGGCATTAAGAACCTTGGCCGCGACCCAGTCGTCGTCGCTAATGCGCTCTCTGAAGTGGTAGCTGCCGCTAACCGTGGTGGGCATATCGCCAGTGCTGCATCCAGAGCCTACCCAGTCTACACAGTGTGGGACCAGCATCTCCTCGTCGATGTGTGATGGACCCATGTCGTCGTCTGTGGCCACACAGCAGTCTAACCACCAACTCGTGCCTGGCCTTACGACCTTGGCCCAGGGAGTCTTACCCTTGCTCGTCACCGGAAGAGGGGCGTCGAACAGCACGCTGAACTTCGCACCCCTGAAGTCTTTCACTATCCTGACGGTGCCAGCATTCGCTAGTGACACCAGGCCCTCCGCTACAGCTTTTGCTCTGGCCGCTAACGTCAACCTGCTGCGCCCTGATGCTCGGTACCACGGCGAATGGTAAATGTCGGAGACCCTGCGGACCTGTACACAAGTCCCTCTGGACCAGAGGAATATCTTCCCTCCCTTGAGTGAGAACCTCCACGACCCCCCCGACCCGTCCCAAGGCCCGGGCGCGGTCGCAAAAGCCAAATCTGCAGTTTCCCACAGAGCGAAGGCGCATCGAACCTCCTCCGAGCGGGATGGCATCCTATTCCCTGTGCTCCCGAGGGGCGCACCGTCATATACACTGGGCGTTACGATAGACACGTTCGCGTCTAGCGCCCTCCCGTAACGCTTTCGCTCCCTTCCTAGCGCGCAGGCCGCTGAGCAGTCGATCTCTCTGGTGTATGAGGGCGACGACCCAGTACTGCTTTCAGAACTGTCGGACCTGCCGTAACCTGAGTCCCTTCGCCGGTGGGGCACGTCTCGTATTCCAAGTTCCCATACTCCTCCGCTTTTATAGCTCGCTCCCTCGCAAATAGACACATCTGGGTGGGTTGCCGTCTCGCGGGTTTCCTTAATGCCACTCGTCATGTACGTGACCCCCTCTGACAACGCCCTCCCGTGATATAGGGTGCGAGGTGGGCGGCCGACCTCGCTACCCCGGCACTGGCAGTGCGTATAACATCTGAGGTACGTATTGCAGTATATGTCCCGCCTGCAGCGGGTTGTCCGGCCACTGCTGGTGGCTGAGACGAAGGTACACTTCCTCGGCCGGCTACCGCTCATATCGTCCCCCTGTCTAAGTTGCGTGAGGAGTAGCCGTGCCCCCCCTACAAAGCTAGTTTTGGGCCTCAATGCCTAGCTACGCTCGGCGGCGCACACCCCTGTCAAACGAGGTTGTCCAACGCCTGCTGCACTTCCTCAGCTCAATAGAATATGCCTCGGTCGCACTCGTACCTAGAAAAGTGTCTCCTCGGATGCCCAGCAGCTGGCTTAGTACTGCCCGCCCTCTGCGGTATATCCCTGTGTTATGCAACGGGGACGCGTGTAACTGCGCGCGATGTATAGGGTGAAAGAATAGTAGGGCGTCGCGTACTTCCTCGTAGAATGCTCACGCTGCGCCGAGTCCAAGCTGTGTTAGTGTTGGACACGCTTTCCCACCCGCTTCCCAACGCGCGTGAGCTTATCACCTTCCCTGGCCGGGAATGATCGCGGGGTCCTCCTGCTCTGGCGTTTCGGTCTGAGTAAGTCGGAGTGGTGCTTGTACCTAAAGTTGTCTTCCCGCACGCTTCGTGGATCGACTCGGACTTACCGACCTTCTGCTCTATGTCCCTCCGCTGGGCCACTGACCTGGGCGTAGCCGTACGCGCTGCTCCGACCTGGGTGTAGTCCGACGCCGCGTTCCTTCGCCACTGCCCCTTGAATGGTAGGCTCAACTGGTGCTCGTGCCTAAAGTTGTCTTCCCGCACGGTTCGTGTTGAACTTGAGCTTGCCACCTGCTGGGCTGGGCGTAGCCGTGTGCGTTGCTCTAGCCTGGGTGTGGTTAGGTGCTGCGTACCCTCGCTACTGTCTCTTGAATGATATGTGTGATGAAGAACTGAACCGATGCCCCCGACCCGTGGAGGTGATGGGGGGCGACGGCGGATTTATTTCCTTGCGACGACGAGGTGCCCTATTGGCACTGCCCTATCTGTGGCCATGCCTTGTCTGAAACCACAATATGCCGTTGTAAACAGCTCGTCCAAACTGCAGATGCACGTTCAGCGCCGGCCGCTTTGGACTACCCGAGGGTACTGTATCCGTACCTATTTTTCAGCAAAATTTAAGCAGGTCCCCCTCTTAATTAATTCGAAGTCTAGGATCGGACTGAGTCATACTTAACCAGGTATTAATTCCGTTGCGGCCTGTTACAGACGACGACATGTGTGTTGTACGTGTCATACCTGTAACCGGGAGCAATCCGAATCGGGGGAATTAGGTGTCGTACGCTTGTGCAGTGAAGAGCCACGTCCGCATTCTAGAAGAGTTCACTAGGATATCGGACACTGTATTGTATTTGTAGGGACGAAAGGGCGTTTGGCGAGCTGTCGTCATCGCATGACGATTCGTAGCGCTCGTGTACCAGGCGATCAGTCGTAATTCGGGCACAGTAGAGGAATGTGGCAAGTCAGACGCCCATTGGGATAGGAGAAAGGAAGAAAGAGGGAGATTGAAAGGACGTCGCAGGAATGCAGTAGGGAGGAGAAGAGCAAGACGTTCATATAGAACGGGCTGAGGAGAATGGCGGAAAGGAAGAGTACGGACGAGGACAAGGGGAGGAAGTCGCTCTTTGGTTGTTGCCTGAGAGTCTGAGTGGCTGGCTGTTACGACTGTAGTGCATTTTAGACTACTTCCGTTGGGGGTGTTCGTTGATTCCGGTGCTGTTCTCCAAAATAGAGCTGATAAAGTATCTGATTGTTGTGTAGATCTCGCCAGCAGGTGGTACCTGCAACAGACCGAAATGTATTGCGCATGTAATGTGTCGTACTGCACCAAGGTTGCAGGACATGTTCAGTGCGGTATGCAGAGCAGTACTGAATGATACCGTTTGATACTGTACGTGTCCCTCGCCACTGCGACTGGCGGTTGATCCTCTGGGTCTTTAGTCTTCAAGAGGCACCCACCTTTTGTTTCTCAACTTTCATCGCGCAGTACGCAAAATTGCTCGCATCGTGGAGTACCTACACTGTGCGACTTTGAAGGCTCGCATCCGGCAAGAGCTTGGTTTCCGATCTCGCCAAATGCAGCCGCGGCAACACCTGCTCGCACGCCATCCAAATCCTACCCCGACAGACACATCTCCCCAATCACAGGAGTGGCCAAGATTTCTGTGTCTTTTTTGGCAGGTCGCATAGAACGGATAAATAAAATGCCTATGGGTGTCTACGTGGCACAGACCCTAACTTTAGTTGATACAAGTAGGCTCCGTGCGCGCTTCGCGCGCCAAGCCAAGTCCCTTCCTCCTCCGCTCCTCGTTCTGCACACGCTGTCGTTCCCCGCCCCGCTGCTCCCCCTCCCTCTGCGCTAACTCTCCCGTCTTCTCTCCGGTCTTTGTCGCCCCTTGCCCCCTCGTCCTGCCACACGTTACTCGCCCCTGCGCGTCGCGCCCAGTCCGCGCCGCCGCCCTCAGCGCCGCCGCCCGCCTGTGTCGCCTTCCCCCCCGGCCGCGGTTCGGTCCCTGCAGCCCGCAAACATGGTCAGCGCCGCTGCCCTCCACGCCGCCGCTCGCTTCCGCCTAACACTGCTACCTGGCCGCGGCTCCCGGCACCCACCCGCCTGCGCGCGCCCTCCTGCACCGCCGGCTGCGACACCTGCCCGGCTCGCAGCGACCACTTTCCCCATTCTTCGCACCTCCGTGATGCGCGCGGCCCGCACCGCCGCCCTCCGCGCCACCGCTCTCACCACTACCTCGACCGCCCCTTCCCAAGCGCACCCGTCCACCACGTCCCCACGCCGCAGGCACACCTCGCCCACCAGCCCGCAGAACGTCTCTTCCACGCCCGCGTCCGTCCGCCCCGCCACTGCCACCCACCACGCACGTCGCCCGCCACATCTCGCCGCGCACGGCGCTCTTCGCCGCGTGCTGCCCGCTCATGTTGCGCAGAAGCTCCACGCAGCTCGCCACCTCGCGCGCTTCGCCCGCCTGCCGGTCCAGCAGAGTCTCCCGCCGTCGCTTGGAACTGCTTCGCGTGGAGCTGCATGCACACCGCGTCCGCGATCTCGCGCGCACGCCCGTCCCACCCGCCGCACTCGCCCACCACGGCGTCAACGCCTGCCTCCGCTGCTACCCGGCACACCACGTCCGTCACCGTCTCTGAGCAACCCAGTTAGCGCCCGCTCGCCGTCGCGCCTCCCCCGCCCCCCAACACGCGCGCCCGGTTGAAGCCCGCTCGCCGTCCCGCCTCCCCCGCCCCCGGCACGCGCGCCCGGTTGAAGACCCTTGTAGTACTCCACGCCGTCCACCTCTGGCCCGGTCCGCTCCCGCGCCCTTCGCTCCCCCACGCGCACGCGCGAGTGTGGTGATCCATGCCGCCCT
>NW_005178651.1:0-15125 GCF_000350225.1 Chondrus crispus | reverse complement strand
ATACAAAAAGCCTACGGAAGCTTGCGTCGGACCCAAGCACGATACAAACGCGACTTCGACAAGCGCGTTCGAAGAATTAACGCACGTCTTAAGCCCGGGAATTACGTGTACCTGAACCCCTCCGATGGGGGGAAGACGTCGAACAAACTCGCATCACCGGCAGTCGGACCGTACCGAGTGCTCGCGAATGACAAACGCACCATCACGATCGACCGCGATGGTGTGACCGAGCGCGTCTCCGCAGACCGCTGCGTGTACTCACCCCCACCGGCGAACGAGCCTCGGGCGAGCACGACTACACCCAGTGACCTTGCCGTCAAGGTCAGGGAGGGGACGCAGTTCGCAGTAGAACGGCTGCTCAAGCACCGGGTCATGGAGGATGGAACTCCGGAGTTCCTCATCAAGTGGGCGGATTACGACACGCCCACCTGGACCGCGCGGACTCACGTCCCAGAAGAGCTCGTGTCTCGCTACGCGAAACGACTTCGAGTGCGCACCGGTAGGGACCTCATTTCGGACCTGAACGCGGACGTTCGGTCTTGAGGAAGGGGCCCTCAACCGTTCCGGTACGGCTAAACGCAACCGTTTCGTTACGGTTATATGAGTCTCTCGCAATTGGAAGACAAGGAACGTCAGGAAGGATAGGCCCACGGACGATCGCCGACAAACGCGAGGCATGTCAATACGTATTGACAAGCAAGGTCAGGGTTACGAACACTCATCCACAACCGTCGAAGGAGGATGCAGTACGAAGGACGCCACGAAGAGCAAGGCGCTTCACTGGTCTCTGCGCGCATTGGGACTAGACAGTACGTACTGTCTGACGAAAAAATGGCAGGCGACGGCGGTCTAGGAAGGAATGGTTAACGTAATAACCGAAGGGACGAAAGAGCAGTCTCTGTTAGTGGCAAGAACGCAGACAAAGCCCTCACCGAGAGGACGCGCGCAATGGGCTCGAAGATGCGCGCCGGTACGCGAGAGTACGGGTACGCGAGAGGTGGAGGGTTCACACGAACGGCCAAGACCGCAACCCGATCGTTACATACTGTACGGAGGCGGCATTGCGAAGCGCCGCCCCCGCTGTCGCCGGTCCGCTACTGTACACTCAAAATAATCAGAGGCGTATGACAGCGCACCAATCACGGAGTGTGATTTAATTTTTGCTGAAATTATTTTGGCGGGAAAATTGGCCAAATTTTGAGGTGGTTTTTTGGGATGATTGGATCAAGGGTTCAGAGCTGTTGCTGTGCGCGCACGCGCGCGCACAGGTGCACGCCGCTCATACGCCTGACAGCAAGCACCGGCGCCGGTGTCAATCCGCCACCAACTGCGAAGAAAATAACGAAAAAAGAGGGAGCGCGCGCGACAGACGCCACTCACGTGCGCAAAGGTGCGCACGCGCCGCATGAGGGCCACGCAATACATGGCGGGCCGACCCGCCATGGCTGTTGTACTCGGCTCCTCGGACGGTGGTATGGGAGCAAGCACCGTACACGGACCCCTCCCTCACTCCCGGAGGGAAGACGGACCCGACAACAGCTGTTACCATCGAGGAGGACGTCCCCTCGAGAAGCGCGCACGCCACTCCGCTCCCTTGTAGTAGCCTTTCCTCCCGCAACCGCGTACTGCGCAGGCGACCCGAACGGCACGGCGCCGTCAAGCTGGCACCAAAGTGGTAAGGCGGCACGGACAGGAAGTCGACAAGGGGACCGGGCGTGAGGGGAGGAAGGGGTACGGCCCCCTTTCGGAAGCCCAAATACGGAGGGAGGGACGGCTCTCCCTACGCCCCTAGAAGGCGGACCCTAACCCCCGCCGACGACCAAGCCAGGCAACCACAGTTCCGGCAAGGAGGAGGGTGAGTCCAAGGGCACTGCTCCTCGACGTCCCTGCCCCACACGGACGAGGCAGCATCCGTGCGCGCGGTAGCACGGCAGAAGGCGGTACGACCCGCTGTCCGTTTGGAGCATCAGCTCTGTCGCGTGACTTAGCCCGTGCCCCGGGGAACTGGCGTCCCGCGCCGTAGGGAGGACGCTCAGAGAAGGAGTCGAGCACGAAGGAAGGAATTGAGGGGGGCACCACCAGACGACCGGCGACGAGATCACGGACTCGAATCGCGAAAGGGAAAGCTCCAAGGCCAGCAAGGACGAGCCACACGGAGCAACCTGCTCCCTACTTCGAACGTGGATGCTACTTCGCATGGCGAACGGTCCGTCCGGCTCGTGGGTCCTGTAGGGCATCCGCGGAAGGAGGATTGCAGTACCGGTCGGTTGTGACGAGCTCAGCGCTCCTCATGAACGGAGGATGCATGCCACGCGTCTCTCCGCCTACGCTGATTCCGCATGCACGGGGAAGGGCCCCCGTGGAGATGATACTTTCTCTTATCGTATACGCGCCCCGTATGCTGTCGTAGCGACCGGATGAGCAAGGAAGCAAAAAGGGGCCCTAAGTGGCTTTACGAAGATCGGAGTGATCAAGGGGGAAAGAGGCGCCGCACGAAGGAGGACAGTGCTGTATTAGCAGTTCGTACCGCCAGGAGGAGCCGCCGACCCCAGAACGTAAGTGCTCAGAGGACAGTAGCTAGGATGACGGGGCGTCTCCGTCGCCACCTCATCGCGAGGGGGCATCACCACCTCGACGTGACGAGGCCAAGGGTGCGGAGGAACTACGGGCGCAACCATCTCGCCGACTGGAGGGGGAACGTACCCCCTCCCCTCATAAGGGTCCGGAATCCTCGGACGCGGCACGGAACCGGACGAAGGGTGCGTGGCGGAGAGAGATCGGAGAGTGTCACGCTCACGGCGGTAGCGATCTCGCTCAGTAACCGCACGTTCCAAAGCGCCTTCCTGACGAAGGGAGGACTCCCGTAAGTCCCCCAGTTCACTCTGTAGCTGACGTATCTGAGAAGAAAGGGCAGCACGTTCATCCCCAAGGCGACAGGCCTCTGCGCTACGAGCCAGGTACCAACCAGCCAGCGTACTGAGGAGGCTACTCACGCGCCAAGTTCGGTCGACCGAGTTCCCCAAGGCCAGCACAAGATCAGGGAAGGCCCTGATTTCGTCTCTCGTTAACGTGAAGTGCTGAATAGAGGCGCCGCCGGGGATGTTTAGAGGAGGGAGTGACGGAGTTGGAGACCCCACCGCGACGCCTTGACTCGCATCGAACGCGGGAGGGGCGCGGAAGGGATTCGCCCCCACATGTAGGGGGGTAGTCGGCTCTCCGTCTAAGTCCCTGTAACGTTTCCTGCGGGCTTCTCGCACCGCCGATCCAACTCCGGCGCCGCCGCGGTACGTCCCGCTGGCGGGTGGATTAGGGCGTGCCACGAAGGCGTCCGCACGACGGTCGTATGCCAGAAACGTGCTGCGCAGGTTGGTCGTATAGTCCGTCCAGGGACGGTGGTTGCGTTCCAGCACGTCCAAGGAGCGGTGCATCAGGTCAAGGACAAAAGAGTAGGACCACGACACGTGCTGCGTACCGTGTTCAAGTGGATGCAACGCGACGTCAGGGAGCTCCGGAGCGACCCTACCAAGAAAAGACAGTACCGAACCGGGCTGTACGAAGACCCTCCCGTTGATGGAAACCTCGTTCATAAAAGCGTTTCCGACCGACCAAGCCCACTCTCGCTCCACATTATCGAGGAGGACCTCGTGAGCGGGGTGGTGTCGGTCCGAGCAAGCATAGCCGAAATGCTTGAGGGCGTAGGGGAGTAAGACGTGTACTCCCAAGGAAGGAAAAGCCTCCCGTATCGACGTGGGTAATTCAGGGAAGTCGTCCGTCGACAACCCACGTTCGAATGATGCAGACCGCAAAACGCGGCCGTCTGCCTCGCTCGCTTGGCGATAAGCAGACCAATCATGCGGGGCTAGGGCAATCGAATGGAGTCTCATTAAGGAACAGACAGACTTCTGCAGTGCCGCACGCGTTCTCGAGTACGCATATGGCCGGGGGCTCACGTACAGTCCCGCCACCTCTGCAAGTACAAACCGTTGAGGAACCCGGGGGCCGGGGTGGAACATATACGTCGCCATGCGATCAACATACTCCGCCTCTTCTATACTGTATACGAATGTTCTGTCACTGGGGATTTCATCTGGTAGCTGGTATGGGGCACCGGTCCCCTCGGCCAGCAAACGCCCCAAGGCAAGCGAGGCCTCTTCGGTCAGGCCCTCTGCGTATATGAGGCGGATACGTAACAGGTCGGGACGTACCCGACCCTGCGAGAGGATCTCGCCGACGGTGATCCCTGATCGAGCGTAACGACGCCATGCGTACCTTAGACGACCAAGAGGAAGTGGCGTCGATCGCTCGAGGGGTACGCCCAACCACTGCGTCGTGGTTGCCGCGTCCTCCTGGGCTATACAACGGATATCCCGAGACGCCTCGGGCGGTGTCCCGGGGCGCCGACAGCTCCCATAAGCGCCATACGACCCCTCCGCGGGCTCGTACGCCGCGCTCCCCCGCCCCGACGACGGGGCCTCACCATTCCGCTCCACCCCCACGTTGGACTGCGCAGCGGCGACGGAAGCCACTGCAGGAGCGGCACCCAACTCCGTGGACAACGTAGTCTCACGGGACCGCCGCCCTTGCTGGAACGGCGGAAGGGAGGAGACCACGGGCGTAATCGACGCGTCTTGGAGCGGAGATGCCTCTTGCCTTGCCATGGATCCTTGGGAACGGACCGGCCCTTCCCCAGCTGGCGTAACGATTGCGAAGCGAGGCGGCTCACCGTGCAAGGGGTCTGTCCCCGCTAGGGCCCCAGTCGGCGGGGAACCTGCCATGAAAACGAGAAGGGGGGAGCCGACGGGCCCGGTTGCGCGTACCATAATCAGAGAAAACAAACGCGAAGAGGGGATCAAGCAGAAATAGGGGTCAGCACGGGAGGTGGAGAAGAGAAGGGGACCGGCCAGCACGCGCATAGGCCACCGTCCGGGAAAAGAGGGGCGTGACGATGGGACGCGATCGCGAGAGGTACGCGGAGGGCTCGAGACGACTACAAGCTCGGACATTTCCGCTCCCCTCAAGCACATGTGGACGCGGACGTCCACGCTTGAGGGGGGGGTGGTGTAGTATAACTACAAAAGAATTAGATTAGAAATTGGATCCGGCTCTGTAAGGCACGAACCTTACAGACAGCCGGTACCACACGTGTACGGGGGCACGCGCCCCCACGTGTACTATACGTGTACGACACGTATACAGTCAGCCCCGTCGGCTGACAGTGCCGACTACAGTAGTGCCCCATAGTACAGTACGTACTGTACTAAGTTACGATAGACTAATTGTACATTAAATGACGGAGCGGACCGGCGGCGGCGAAGGGGACAAGCACGGACTTGTCCACGACCTACCGCCTAGGTCTGACTTCCAGCTTATCCTAAGGAAGCTTCCGTTAGCTACCTTAAGGCGAGACCGAGCGCGGGTAGAGGACGCGCGAGCACGCGAGCGAGCCTAGATCCACCTCCGCCCGTCAGCGCTGGAACGTAACCCAGCGCTGCTCCGGGGCGTCGAGGCGTAGATCGGCCCGCGCGTGTGCGCGTCCTCCCCCCGATCCCGCTCTACCACGCTACCCGGGCCCGTGCTCCGGTTTCGTTAGCTGGTCCGACTTCCCCCGTCTTCTCGTACGTACGGGTCTTCCAGGACTAAGCATACACCCCTATCCGTTTAGGGGTGTTTATGCTACAAGATCGTCAAGTAGGTACCATCTGCTGCTGTGCGACGCGTGATAAGTGCGACAGTCGGGAAGGATAGGACAAGAGCATATGTGCCGCAATGGAAAAGAGGTACTGCTTCTGAGCATACCGTGGCCAAGAACGAGTGTACGAAAGTGTTATGGCAGTGGTGGATGTGGAGTGAGGATATGCCAAGAGCCGCGAATGGCGGAGAGATTTGACATCTGAGGCATGCGTTCGAAGGACAAGACGATTCTGTAAGAGGAGGGTTGAGGAAGCTGACGAGGCTGAGGTGCGGCCGGAGATGGCATGCTCCGCTAAAGCGCAGATCCACTGACCGGATGCTACCGCTTCAATAGTTTTGTACGAGGGTAGAAACGTGTCTGTTTTTGCGAATGTGGCAGGGATTCTGAATATACTTGTAGGGGAGAGCGCGAGGAGGATGGCTTTGCGAATACCGCCGGCATGCAACACCCGTAATTAGCGGGAAGAGTTGCCCTTGCTCATGCTCATTAATGGCCCGCCGTCCACGTCCATCTCTACAATCCCCACTGCGCCCCTCTCAAGCTGCCCCCGAACGGCACGTTGCTCCGACGTGCATCCGAGCTGCCCCTGCTCTCCAAAATTGATAGCAACAAATCGATGGCGACCTGAAAGCATCCCTGACCTGCATCACGGCGAGCTCGGCGGCGAGCTCCAGCGGGCACGTAGAAATCGGAAAGCAGGCGGCTGTGGCCCGGAGAGCATTCCCCGCTTGCTCCCCGACTGCACGGGGACAACGAGGCAATGGGTGTAGTGAAGAAACGCGCGAGGCGCGACCACCATCCGCGGTCAACTGGAGGGTCACGCACGGATAGGCGAATGTGTACAATGAAGCGGACACGCGCGGGAGTTTGAAGGTAAAGCGGTAGGCAAGCGGTGAAGGTGGAACGGCGCGGCTCTGGGAAGGTGTATGCAGAACTGGCCCGTGCTCATACAATCTGCCTCTCACGGGGAACAGTCCCTCGCTCGCCCCCCTCATCCCCCCAACCGAGTGAATCATATGGTAACGAACCGCTCTGCGCCTTAGCGAACCCTTTTTCCCCACCCACACCGTCGTCCATAGCCCCGCTCTTTATAAACAGCCAACCCCGCCGTACTAGCTTACGTTCCTCTCCCCTCCTCTCCCCTCCTCCCGACGCTCATCATGTCATCTTGACTCTTTTTTTTTTCGTTCTACGATACCACCAACTCTCCAACATGTTTCCCACCGCCTCCCCCCAAACACCGTTCTTCCCTATCGGTTGCCCTACAGAGCCTCCCCCAAACTCCCTCGACGCTTCCGTTGCTCGCTTCACTCCTCCCGCTCCCAAAACCTCTTACCCCCCCACCTGCTTGCAAGGGCCGCTCCAAGCGCAAGCCCAAAGGCATCATTCGCGTTCTACCCGATGGAACCCCTTGGACTTGTGCCAGGTGCAAAGCCATCATCACCCCCGTCCGCCGTAGCGGATCGGGCGGCGTTGCAACGCTTTGCAACGCGTGCGGCTTGCGCCGCTCCAAAAACATCCGCGCCGCCCTCGAAGGGGGTATTTCCAAGAAGCGCGGGAAGAAGGGGCCCAACGCCAAGGTCAAATCGAATGAACGCAAGGCAGTTGCGCAGAAAAAGACGTTCAAGAAGGCTGTTGCGCTGCAGCAACACCGACAAGATGTGCCAGTTGCCAACAATACGAAACAGCCTGGCCGCTTTGTTCACCATGGAAACGACCAACAACCGAATCAAAACACACCGGCGCTTCAGGAGCAGCCGGCCCGAGTCTCGCAGGCTGCTGGGCGTGTACACTACGTCATTAAGGAGGAGCAATGCGCGACAGTGGAGCAGACTGCGTATGGCATAGCGCAGCACCAGCTTCCCGCGCATTGGGAAGCACAGTACCAGCCTCCATATTGTTCCCCGGAAGAGCAATCTCCAGCCTCGGACACTTCATATGAAACTTACGCTGTCAAGGATCACAACATCCCGGTAGAGTATTTGCCGGTCACCGCGCAGCACCAGGAGCGGGTATATGGGGAGGCAATACAAGAGGAGCTCGCCGCAGCGGTCCGCTGGGAAGCCCAGAACAAATGCGTCCCTTGGCCGGTGGCAGGAGGCTACGCTCCCGATGGCCACATCACTGAAGGCGAGGGTGGAAGCCTACAGGGCAAGGAAATTGGAGTATCACATCTATTTGGATCGATGACGTTGCACGCGAATGTGATGAGGACGCAGGAGATGCAGGGTGAGCATGAGGGCACGCTGGGCGATAGATATGAAGACCAAGTGTGTTCACCAGCACTCCCATTGTCGATGAGCACGGAGAGCGACGAAGTGCTGGCGGCAATCGCTTGCGGGATGGAGGGTGCTTCGCACATGACGGATGCGCCATCTCCCCTACCGTCGGCGTCGGAGCCGATGGCAGCGGGGTTGCAGCGGTGTCTACAGAGCATCGCTGGACGAATTGCATCACAGGAACTGATGCTGCACCGCCTGAACGAGGTGCAGTTTCAACTACTCGCCGACGGGAACATTGGAGATGTGGTGTCACAGGCACGCCGGGAGATTGCGGGGCTGAGGAACTACGGTCGTGATACGATAGAAGTGATGAGGGGGTTTGCTACAGCTCTGCTTGGTGGAAGGGAGTGAGACGTGGGACCAAGGTTGGAGGAAAAGGCTTTAGTTGTTTGTAATGCGTGCTCATCGTGTGTTTGTCGTTCAGTAAATTTTTTTGCGTGTTTCAAAGTGTGCGAAACGGGTGGTGTCGGTAGAGTTTGAACCGAGAGTGCAGATGCGGCCGTCGCGGCGCTACAGTACGAGCGAGATGGAAGGGTTCGACCTGAACAGGTGGCGTTCACGCCACCTGCATAGAGCATCGCGAATGGGACATGGGCAACCTATCATTCGTAAGGCATGTGTGCGGGCAGCGGCAGCGAGCGGGACGCTGTATCGAGGGACGAGGGAGAAAGGAAAGGGTGGAAGAGGGACGGACGTGGGAGAAGAGTGTCTGAAGAGTGTCTGAAGAGTGTTACGGGCGACTCATTGGCATGTTGGCTTGAATGTTTGAAGGTCATTGCAAGAGCGGATGCGAGATTTCAACGTCACAAGAGTGATGGAAAAACTTGGACAAAGACGAGAAGAACGATAGAACGATACTGGTACAGTTGCATACATATCATGTATACATACCGATCATAAGGCCAAAAGCCTCCCAGTGCTCCGTGGAGGAGGTTTCGACGGCTAGGTACAAAAAATCGCTTACGCGTCTCTCATCTTGTCAGACTTCGAATAATTGAACAACTGAAGGGGGGTTGCCCTACATTTTGGACAACGCCAAAATAGCTCGGATATGCAAATTATTTGAAAACAACCGTATGGGGGAGGTGGGGGGGCGCAGCGGCCGCTAGGAAGGGCGCGGCTCTACAGCGCTGGGAGGGGCCGGCTGTGGACGCGGAGTCGTGCGGTGTGACGCGCACGTGTTGACAGCACGAGCGCGAGTCATAGGCTCACGACGCAACGGGCGTCACGGGGTGGGGCGCGAATTTTGCGTTTTCGTGGGAGAGGCGTCGGACACCAGCGACGGCGTCGGTCACCTTTATAATAATATTAAAAACGTCAATAAATGTTGCAGATTTCAATTGTATGTCGCCAATTTTTACAGCATACATCTACTTTACGGCGCGGGGGGGGGGGAGAGGGGGACGCACACCGTCTTTCAGCCCACAAAAACTGTACGCATGTGATTTGGGACGTACCGTATATTTTCATAATCAATTTGAATCCAACACGTCAGCCGCCGCCTGGAAACAAGATGACGACGTTGTGCTCTGTAGAGCATGACGTCATTGTTACTAGAGAAAGTTTTGGAATAATAAAAATAATGGCAACATTATAATAGTATATATGAAATATTTTTTCAAAATATTACACGAACAAAGGCTGTACGATTTTCATTAAGGACATATATTTTCATCACCAATTCGAACATTACACGTCATCCCGCATTATAGAAACATGATTACTACGCCATGGTCATTCATTTACTGAACGCGGTTGTGCAGTCGTACTGCGTACTGCTGATGCTTTAAAATTTATTATTAAGGGATGAGCCACCGCCCTAAACGGACAATTAAAAAATTAAAAAAACCAGTTGGCATAAACTAGGCGCACTGCAAACAGAATACAAATCCTATTGTGGCGCCAATATGCCTATGCCCTTGCGTATTATTCGAAGGACTGGTTCATGCAGGAATTAAAAAAACAGAACTATCCCACACATACCAGCTGATATGAGTGAATGTATTAAATTATCATACTAAATGCAAGAATCGTAACAATTTTACTTCTTTTAACTTGACGATGTTACAGTGGAGGAGTGTAGTTACAATTATAGAACTTTACCACAAATTGTCTTGTATGGACAAATAAAATCCCCCATTTATGTAAAAAGTGTATCATGTTTGTTCAACATGCGTGTACGGGTTAAAGGAAGGAACAATGTTCACACGGTACATACCAGTACTCTGACGTAACATGGGGATTACATGTGCAGCATGAACTTGGAGGATTTAGATCCACATTTTCCGGATGACAAACTGCTATGGCTACACATAAACGTGCGAACCAAACACATTGTATCGTGATCTCAACTGGGAAGATGTATCCCTACCAAAGCTGCAGTAGTGTAAAAGGCCGCAAAGAAAGACCTTCCATGATGCCCCTTGATACGTGTAAAACACTCTCAAGTATAGTAAGAAATGCATGAACTGCAGCAAGATGATACCAACCCCACTAAAACCATCACAAATGTTTTCACAATAGGCAACGTACCATATCATGCAGAGGGATACCTTCTACAGCAATAAGGTACAACCAACCACCCCAAGCACTTGTAAGCTGCCAAAATGCAGAGTCCCGTCCATTGACAGAGCCTATACCCATGTCCGAGCAGACGCGCGTTCAGGTGGGCTGAAATTAAGCGCAAATTTACTTCGGTCTGACGGAGTGCGCATTGGCTAGAAAAAAATCTGGAAAATTTTCAATGCGCACAGGGCCAAATTTGATTATTTTATCATACCGGATGGACGTCGAAAATTGCCGACATGCATCCGACCGCAACCGTTGGCCGGATGGACGTCATCCTCGCTGTCATGTCGCGTCATTGATCCCGTTCGTCGCTGTCACGATATCATTCGCGGTTCCCCTATTCACGCCCCTGAATCCCAACGCGCATCTACTGGCTGGCGCTCCTCGTAACGCGCGTCTATTGGTTCACTACTGATCTCACTTACTCTGTCCGTTCCACTCCTTCCCCCGCCCTGAATGACCACATACTGTATGAGACAATCTCATCGGCACGTTCTCTGGAACCACACCGCTCCCCTTCCGTACTCCTGTTGCCCCTCCTCCAACGCGCCCGCCCTCTTACGACTATCCCTGTTGTAGTATAACCCCTTGGGACTAGATTTAGATTAGATCAGCTACTGTAGAGCCCGAGCTCTACAATACGACGCGCACGAGCGCGCGCGCTGTCAGCAACGAATGGCTGACAGTCTTACAGTACGCACGACCCGCACGCACTACTGTAGCCGACCACAGTAGCACTACAGTCGAGTACGTACTGTACTGTAGTATGATAGGACTTAATTGTACATTAAATACGCGAGCGGACCGACGGCGGACGGGGGAGGACAAGCACGAGCTTGTCCAGAACCTACGCCTTTGGTCAAGCTCGCCCCGCTTATTTTAGAACGGGTTCCCACTAGCCCGTTTCTAGTTAGGAACCGAGCGGGCAGGGGACGCGCCAGCACGCGAGCGAGCCTAGATCCGCCTCCGCCCGTCAGCGCTGGCACGTCACCGAGCGCTGCGCCGGGGCGTCGAGGCGTAGATCGGCCCGCGCGTGCACGCGTCCCCGACCGTTACCCGCTCTACCACTGCTACCCCGGGCTCGCCCGGTTCCGTTAGCTGGGGTTGCTTCCCGTCTTCCCGCCGATCGGGGTCTCGGCAAGAACTGAGTATACACCCCCCTCTGTTGGGGGTGTTTATACTACAGTGGTCTCCCGACCTAGAAGACTCCACGATCGTTCCGAGAAGACGGCCGTTCTCCTCCGCGTCCGTACGCGTCGAGATGAGCGAAGGGTCCGAACCCTCGGTCCACTCCGCACCGGCCGATGTGCGGGCGTCCGCGCTACGCTTTCTACCTGGCGACGGCGCCGCAGGTCCTCGAGACCGCGAACCGTCGCTGGACTACTCAGAAGGACGCGCTCGCGCGATGTACGAACGCATCACGGGGTATATGTAGGATGTCCGGACATCCCTTCGTATCGACGTGACCGATCACGTCTACGCCCGCAGTAGGGGCGAGTTGCGCTCCCTCCTTGAAGACAGGTTTGAGCACGTGATTCAGTCCTTGGAGAATCTGCGCGCGCTCGGCGACCACTTGCACTCCGTCTAGTGTTGGTCGACGACGCACGCATCGATTCCCCTACGGCGGACGTTGCAGATCGACCCGCGAGTACGAACTCCGGGGTACGACGAAACCCGCTTCCTTCCCATCTGCCGAACAGATGGGAGCGCTCGCGCATACGGCTGCGGAAGTCAACTCGACGCGCCGGCGCGCTCGTGAGTTAGAACAGGATTCGGCCGTAAGGTCGCCCGGAGCCCCCCCGAGAGGGCCCGGTGCCACTGTTCCTCCGGGCGCGTCCGATGCGCAGGAGTGGCCTCCGACTGGTGCCGTCACCAGTCGGAGCGCGGAGGATATCAAACCAACGGCGGACGCGAACTTCGCGTCCGAGAGTCAGGCTCTGCTGCATGCCCCCGGAAGCATGCGGCAGTTGCGACAGGTACCGTACGGGCACGACCAGGACCGTGGAGGAGCCGCTCGCGGATCCGGAGAACCCATGTTCTCCGTCGATCCTCGCTGGGGCGGCTACCCGCCGGTGGATTACACCGCGCACCCCGGTCCGGTAGACGTACGTACACTACCCGTCACCCCGTCAGGCGCGTTCGTAAGATGGAACAGGCATCGGCCGAAAGGTCGCCCGGAGCCCCCCCGAGAGGGCCCGGTGCCACTGTACCTCCGAACGCGCCCGATGCGCAAGAAGGGAGCCCGACTGGTGCCGACACCAGTCGGGTCACTGGGCGGCGCAGCCCCAGGACGGACGCGAATTTCGCGTCCGAGACCCAAGCCCTACCGCATGTCGCCGGAGACATGCGGTAGATGACACGCGTACCGTACGTGGACGACAAAAGACACGGAGATACCGCCCGCGGATCAAGAGAACCGATTCTCTCTTTCGATCCCGGCTGCGGCGGCTATCAGCCGGTGGATCTCACCGCGCACACCGGTCCGGTAGACGTCCGTACGCTACACGAATTCTTAAGCGGACTAGCCCCTGCGACCCGGGCCGCAGTGGCTGAGACGGTCCAATGATTGCCCGGACAACAGAAGACAGACATTCCAACGATCTGCCGTATCGCGACGGCCGGAGGCACAACGTGCCGCGCTCGGCGCGGTTTGCCGCTGGCGGATCGGAAACCAGCAGCGAGGGGGAATCGAACCCCGAGCTCGCATGCGACAAGTTCGCCTGCGGCATCCCTCCACATAGGAGAACATGAGGAGCAGGCCGACCCTGTCCTCATTACGCGAGGCTACAAGCCCGTGGGGAGGCCGACCTCCCACGCCAGCGTCATCAAGGTCGACCGGACGCTTTGCTACTGCGTACGCCCACACTCCAAGGGCGCCCTGTGGTACGGACCACCGGGTCGCGGAGCTCGACATTTGGCATCGAGATGGAGGCGGCGCTCCGCCTAGCGTGCCCCACCTCACCGATGAGGAGGCACGCCCCACAAGAAGCCACCGAGAACCCCGTGGGTCCGGTGGCGATCACAATCCGTAAAGAACGCGAAGGCGCCCAGGCTTCCGTAAGCCCGGCGCGTGTTAATGAAAGAGAAGACACCCTGACCTCCGTAGGTCAGATGCCACGGACCGACCGTGAAGGCACCTGAGCTTCCGTAAGCCCCGTGCACAAGATGGAGCGTGAGGCGTGTGGCGATGCGACATGCCCCGAAGATCCCACCGAACGCCGTGTCGCCGAGGGGATCGCACATACGCTACACATCACCGACTTGACCGATTAAGTCGGGAAGACTGGAGCTGGCCGACCTAGTTCCGCAGAGAGTACAGCCGCCGAGAAGGCAGGGATCGGTACGGACGACCCCCGGCCAAGTGCCCGCCGCCGACGGAAGGCACTCGAACCATCACGATCGATCGTGACGGTGTGACTGAGCGCGTCTCCGCGGACCGCTAGGTGCACGCGCCTCCGCCGATAGACGCGCCACGGACGAGTACGACAACCCAGGGTGACCTTGCCGACAAGGTCACGCAGTATACCGTCGAACGATTACTCCGGCATCAAACCATGGAGGACGGAACAACGGAGTTCCTCATCAAGTGGGCAGATTACGACACGCCCACCTGGACCGCGCGGACTGACTTCTCGGAGGAGTTGGTGTCTCGTTACGCCCAACGCCTCCGGAGGCGCACCGGCAGGGACCTCACTTCGGGCGTGAACGCGGACGTTCACGCTTAAGCGGGGGCCCTGAACCGTCTCGTTACGGCTAAATTCAACGGCTCCGTTACGGTTAAATTAGTCTCTCGCGGTTAGAGACGGATGGGACGTTCGAAAGCCAAGCCGTATTTGGCTTCCGAACGCCAAGGACGCGAAACGTAAGGACAGACAGTACGGACTGCCTGAAAGAAGTTTGGCCCGCGTAAGGATCGACGATGCAAAGACTGCAGTTGGCTCGAGGGGAAGGCAAATACCTCTTTCGGAGGTAGTGCGCCAGACGCCCCCCGAGCAGGGTCGCGGGACGTTCCGTTAAGTCCGGAAACCGTAGTGACGGGACGCC
Source organism: Chondrus crispus (assembly GCF_000350225.1). Lineage (NCBI taxonomy): Eukaryota > Rhodophyta > Florideophyceae > Gigartinales > Gigartinaceae > Chondrus > Chondrus crispus. The sequence continues at coordinate 539 of NW_005178651.1, read as the reverse complement.
CGACGAACGAGGCGAGGCATCGCAGATTGCGGAGAGGAGGCGCGGCACGTAAGCGCAGAGACCGAGAGAGACTGTGGCTTGCGAGGACAGGAGGTCCCGGATACGACACCGAGCCGCCCTGCCGCCGGCTTATACCCGCACGAGTACAGCCGCGGCAAACCGCAACCGCCGCAATCCGGAAATATGCAAAACTAGGGGTAAGGAAAAATTACACTGTCGTACCCCCGACATGGTCGCTGCGTACTGTACGCGGGGTGTGGCATGCACGACACGAACGAGCCAGTCCGACGGCGAGGGGCGCGAAGGAGAGGACGATTGCCGCGCGTCCGCGCCCTCGCCGCCGACAGCGGGGGGCCTGAAGGGGGAATGCGGGAACCCGCGGCGCACGCGAAATGAATTTGGTCCGCGCATGACCGCACACACATCACGGACTGTGCTGTGATTTTTGGCAAAAAATGATTTTCGCGGGAAACATTTTTTGTGATTTTTTAGGGTGATTTTTGGAAAGGCCTCACTGCCGTACCCTTTCCAGCACACTG
>NW_005178650.1:13428-15177 GCF_000350225.1 Chondrus crispus | reverse complement strand
TAATTACATTCAGGGATATTTCCTATACCTATGGGTTGGCCCGTGCTTTGATATACTTTTTGCAGATATTTTATGGAGCCAGTAGGCCTTCCATCCCAGGAATCTTCAATAGCGATGCCAATTTCGACGCCTAACCTCCCATCGGTCCAACCCATAGGTATAGGAAATATCCCTTACTCTATATTATAAAAGGAAATATCCCCTAATCCCTAATTCCACTCTACATTTGACACGCAGTCTCCCAACTGGCCGGTGATAGTTGTACGAATTCTGTAGCCAGTGGATGGGTGTCCCAAGAGGGAATGGCCAATGGATGGGTGTCTCCAGAGGGAATGGCCAATGGATGGGTGTCTTAGATGGAAAGCAGCAGTCAAAAGAGAGAGAGCCAGTGAGTACAGTTTAAGGCGAGAAAAAGGGCATTCAAACCTGAAAGGCAGGAAGAGTGGGATTCAAATTAGCCAACAGGTGAGTGCCATGTCAAGAATAATCATAACGAGGGCTGCGACACGGATGAAACCAGCGATGAAACCTTCCATCCGACCAATAGGCCTTCCGTCCGAGATTCGGGACTTCCATCCGCCGCGGAGCGTGGGGAGTGTTTTGGCCCGTGCTTTGATATACTTTTTGCAGATATTTTATGGAGCCAGTAGGCCTTCCATCCCAGGAATCTTCAATAGCGATGCCAATTTCGACGCCTAACCTCCCATCGGTCCAACCCATAGGTATAGGAAATATCCCTTACTCTATATTATAAAAGGAAATATCCCCTAATCCCTAATTCCACTCTACATTTGACACGCAGTCTCCCAACTGGCCGGTGATAGTTGTACGAATTCTGTAGCCAATGGATGGGTGTCCCAAGAGGGAATGGCCAATGGATGGGTGTCTCCAGAGGGAATGGCCAATGGATGGGTGTCTTAGATGGAAAGCAGCAGTCAAAAGAGAGAGAGCCAGTGAGTACAGTTTAAGGCGAGAAAAAGGGCATTCAAACCTGAAAGGCAGGAAGAGTGGGATTCAAATTAGCCAACAGGTGAGTGCCATGTCAAGAATAATCATAACGAGGGCTGCGACACGGATGAAACCAGCGATGAAACCTTCCATCCGACCAATAGGCCTTCCGTCCGAGATTCGGGACTTCCATCCGCCGCGGAGCGTGGGGAGTGTTTTGGCCCGTGCTTTGATATAATTTTTGCAGATATTTTATGGAGCCAGTAGGCCTTCCATCCCAGGAATCTTCAATAGCGATGCCAATTTCGACGCCTAACCTCCCATCCGTCCAACCCATAGGTATAGGAAATATCCCTTACTCTATATTATAAAATGAAATATCCCCTAATCCCTAATTCCACTCTACATTTGACACGCAGTCTCCCAACTGGCCGGTGATAGTTGTACGAATTCTGTAGCCAGTGGATGGGTGTCCCAAGAGGGAATGGCCAATGGATGGGTGTCTCCAGAGGGAATGGCCAATGGATGGGTGTCTTAGATGGAAAGCAGCATTCAAAAGAGAGAGAGCCAGTGAGTACAGTTTAAGGCGAGAAAAAGGGCATTCAAACCTGAAAGGCAGGAAGAGTGGGATTCAAATTAGCCAACAGGTGAGTGCCATGTCCAGAATAATCATAACGAGGGCTGCGACACGGATGAAACCAGCGATGAAACCTTCCATCCGACCAATACGCCTTCCGTCCGAGATTCCGGACTTCCATCCGCCGCGGAGCGTGGGGAGTGTTTTGGCCCGTGCTTAGCGTG
>NW_005178650.1:0-13378 GCF_000350225.1 Chondrus crispus | reverse complement strand
AGCCAGTAGGCCTTAACGGCCGCCAGTGTGCTGGAAAGTGAAACCAGCGATGAAACCTTCCATCCGACCAATAGGCCTTCCGTCCAAGATTCGGGACTTCCATCCGCCGCGGAGCGTGGGGAGTGTTTTGGCCCGTGCTTTGATATACTTTTTGCAGATATTTTATGGAGCCAGTAGGCCTTCCATCCCAGGAATCTTCAATAGCGATGCCAATTTCGACGCCTAACCTCCCATCCGTCCAACCCATAGGTATAGGAAATATCCCTTACTCTATATTATAAAATGAAATATCCCCTAATCCCTAATTCCACTCTACATTTGACACGCAGTCTCCCAACTGGCCGGTGATAGTTGTACGAATTCTGTAGCCAGTGGATGGGTGTCCCAAGAGGGAATGGCCAATGGATGGGTGTCTCCAGAGGGAATGGCCAATGGATGGGTGTCTTAGATGGAAAGCAGCAGTCAAAAGAGAGAGAGCCAGTGAGTACAGTTTAAGGCGAGAAAAACGGCATTCAAACCTGAAAGGCAGGAAGAGTGGGATTCAAATTAGCCAACAGGTGAGTGCCATGTCAAGAATAATCATAACGAGGGCTGCGACACGGATGAAACCAGCGATGAAACCTTCCATCCGACCAATAGGCCTTCCGTCCAAGATTCGGGACTTCCATCCGCCGCGGAGCGTGGGGAGTGTTTTGGCCCGTGCTTTGATATACTTTTTGCAGATATTTTATGGAGCCAGTAGGCCTTCCATCCCAGGAATCTTCAATAGCGATGCCAATTTCGACGCCTAACCTCCCATCGGTCCAACCCATAGGTATAGGAAATATCCCTTACTCTATATTATAAAATGAAATATCCCCTAATCCCTAATTCCACTCTACATTTGACACGCAGTCTCCCAACTGGCCGGTGATAGTTGTACGAATTCTGTAGCCAATGGATGGGTGTCCCAAGAGGGAATGGCCAATGGATGGGTGTCTTAGATGGAAAGGCCAATGGATGGGTGTCTTAGATGGAAAGCAGCAGTCAAAAGAGAGAGAGCCAGTGAGTACAGTTTAAGGCGAGAAAAACGGCATTCAAACCTGAAAGGCAGGAAGAGTGGGATTCAAATTAGCCAACAGGTGAGTGCCATGTCAAGAATAATCATAACGAGGGCTGCGACACGGATGAAACCAGCGATGAAACCTTCCATCCGACCAATAGGCCTTCCGTCCGAGATTCGGGACTTCCATCCGCCGCGGAGCGTGGGGAGTGTTTTGGCCCGTGCTTTGATATAATTTTTGCAGATATTTTATGGAGCCAGTAGGCCTTCCATCCCAGGAATCTTCAATAGCGATGCCAATTTCGACGCCTAACCTCCCATCGGTCCAACCCATAGGTATAGGAAATATCCCTTACTCTATATTATAAAATGAAATATCCCCTAATCCCTAATTCCACTCTACATTTGACACGCAGTCTCCCAACTGGCCGGTGATAGTTGTACGAATTCTGTAGCCAGTGGATGGGTGTCCCAAGAGGGAATGGCCAATGGATGGGTGTCTCCAGAGGGAATGGCCAATGGATGGGTGTCTTAGATGGAAAGCAGCAGTCAAAAGAGAGAGAGCCAGTGAGTACAGTTTAAGGCGAGAAAAAGGGCATTCAAACCTGAAAGGCAGGAAGAGTGGGATTCAAATTAGCCAACAGGTGAGTGCCATGTCAAGAATAATCATAACGAGGGCTGCGACACGGATGAAACCAGCGATGAAACCTTCCATCCGACCAATAGGCCTTCCGTCCGAGATTCGGGACTTCCATCCGCCGCGGAGCGTGGGGAGTGTTTTGGCCCGTGCTTTGATATACTTTTTGCAGATATTTTATGGAGCCAGTAGGCCTTCCATCCCAGGAATCTTCAATAGCGATGCCAATTTCGACGCCTAACCTCCCATCCGTCCAACCCATAGGTATAGGAAATATCCCTTACTCTATATTATAAAAGGAAATATCCCCTAATCCCTAATTCCACTCTACATTTGACACGCAGTCTCCCAACTGGCCGGTGATAGTTGTACGAATTCTGTAGCCAGTGGATGGGTGTCCCAAGAGGGAATGGCCAATGGATGGGTGTCTCCAGAGGGAATGGCCAATGGATGGGTGTCTTAGATGGAAAGCAGCAGTCAAAAGAGAGAGAGCCAGTGAGTACAGTTTAAGGCGAGAAAAAGGGCATTCAAACCTGAAAGGCAGGAAGAGTGGGATTCAAATTAGCCAACAGGTGAGTGCCATGTCAAGAATAATCATAACGAGGGCTGCGACACGGATGAAACCAGCGATGAAACCTTCCATCCGACCAATAGGCCTTCCGTCCAAGATTCGGGACTTCCATCCGCCGCGGAGCGTGGGGAGTGTTTTGGCCCGTGCTTTGATATAATTTTTGCAGATATTTTATGGAGCCAGTAGGCCTTCCATCCCAGGAATCTTCAATAGCGATGCCAATTTCGACGCCTAACCTCCCATCTGTCCAACCCATAGGTATAGGAAATATCCCTTACTCTATATTATAAAAGGAAATATCCCTTACTCTATATTATAAAATGAAATATCCCCTAATCCCTAATTCCACTCTACATTTGACACGCAGTCTCCCAACTGGCCGGTGATAGTTGTACGAATTCTGTAGCCAGTGGATGGGTGTCCCAAGAGGGAATGGCCAATGGATGGGTGTCTCCAGAGGGAATGGCCAATGGATGGGTGTCTTAGATGGAAAGCAGCAGTCAAAAGAGAGAGAGCCAGTGAGTACAGTTTAAGGCGAGAAAAAGGGCATTCAAACCTGAAAGGCAGGAAGAGTGGGATTCAAATTAGCCAACAGGTGAGTGCCATGTCAAGAATAATCATAACGAGGGCTGCGACACGGATGAAACCAGCGATGAAACCTTCCATCCGACCAATAGGCCTTCCGTCCAAGATTCGGGACTTCCATCCGCCGCGGAGCGTGGGGAGTGTTTTGGCCCGTGCTTTGATATACTTTTTGCAGATATTTTATGGAGCCAGTAGGCCTTCCATCCCAGGAATCTTCAATAGCGATGCCAATTTCGACGCCTAACCTCCCATCCGTCCAACCCATAGGTATAGGAAATATCCCTTACTCTATATTATAAAAGGAAATATCCCTTACTCTATATTATAAAATGAAATATCCCCTAATCCCTAATTCCACTCTACATTTGACACGCAGTCTCCCAACTGGCCGGTGATAGTTGTACGAATTCTGTAGCCAGTGGATGGGTGTCCCAAGAGGGAATGGCCAATGGATGGGTGTCTCCAGAGGGAATGGCCAATGGATGGGTGTCTTAGATGGAAAGCAGCAGTCAAAAGAGAGAGAGCCAGTGAGTACAGTTTAAGGCGAGAAAAAGGGCATTCAAACCTGAAAGGCAGGAAGAGTGGGATTCAAATTAGCCAACAGGTGAGTGCCATGTCAAGAATAATCATAACGAGGGCTGCGACACGGATGAAACCAGCGATGAAACCTTCCATCCGACCAATAGGCCTTCCGTCCAAGATTCGGGACTTCCATCCGCCGCGGAGCGTGGGGAGTGTTTTGGCCCGTGCTTTGATATAATTTTTGCAGATATTTTATGGAGCCAGTAGGCCTTCCATCCCAGGAATCTTCAATAGCGATGCCAATTTCGACGGCTAACCTCCCATCCGTCCAACCCATAGGTATAGGAAATATCCCTTACTCTATATTATAAAAGGAAATATCCCTTACTCTATATTATAAAATGAAATATCCCCTAATCCCTAATTCCACTCTACATTTGACACGCAGTCTCCCAACTGGCCGGTGATAGTTGTACGAATTCTGTAGCCAGTGGATGGGTGTCCCAAGAGGGAATGGCCAATGGATGGGTGTCTCCAGAGGGAATGGCCAATGGATGGGTGTCTTAGATGGAAAGCAGCAGTCAAAAGAGAGAGAGCCAGTGAGTACAGTTTAAGGCGAGAAAAAGGGCATTCAAACCTGAAAGGCAGGAAGAGTGGGATTCAAATTAGCCAACAGGTGAGTGCCATGTCAAGAATAATCATAACGAGGGCTGCGACACGGATGAAACCAGCGATGAAACCTTCCATCCGACCAATAGGCCTTCCGTCCAAGATTCGGGACTTCCATCCGCCGCGGAGCGTGGGGAGTGTTTTGGCCCGTGCTTTGATATACTTTTTGCAGATATTTTATGGAGCCAGTAGGCCTTCCATCCCAGGAATCTTCAATAGCGATGCCAATTTCGACGCCTAACCTCCCATCCGTCCAACCCATAGGTATAGGTATAGGTATAGGAAGTATCCCCTAAACCCCCTAACGCTGCGGAGCGTGGGGAGTGTTTTGGCCCGTGCTTTGATATAATTTTTGCAGATATTTTATGGAGCCAGTAGGCCTTCCATCCCAGGAATCTTCAATAGCGATGCCAATTTCGACGGCTAACCTCCCATCCGTCCAACCCATAGGTATAGGAAATATCCCTTACTCTATATTATAAAAGGAAATATCCCTTACTCTATATTATAAAATGAAATATCCCCTAATCCCTAATTCCACTCTACATTTGACACGCAGTCTCCCAACTGGCCGGTGATAGTTGTACGAATTCTGTAGCCAGTGGATGGGTGTCCCAAGAGGGAATGGCCAATGGATGGGTGTCTCCAGAGGGAATGGCCAATGGATGGGTGTCTTAGATGGAAAGCAGCAGTCAAAAGAGAGAGAGCCAGTGAGTACAGTTTAAGGCGAGAAAAAGGGCATTCAAACCTGAAAGGCAGGAAGAGTGGGATTCAAATTAGCCAACAGGTGAGTGCCATGTCAAGAATAATCATAACGAGGGCTGCGACACGGATGAAACCAGCGATGAAACCTTCCATCCGACCAATAGGCCTTCCGTCCGAGATTCGGGACTTCCATCCGCCGCGGAGCGTGGGGAGTGTTTTGGCCCGTGCTTTGATATAATTTTTGCAGATATTTTATGGAGCCAGTAGGCCTTCCATCCCAGGAATCTTCAATAGCGATGCCAATTTCGACGGCTAACCTCCCATCCGTCCAACCCATAGGTATAGGAAATATCCCTTACTCTATATTATAAAAGGAAATATCCCTTACTCTATATTATAAAATGAAATATCCCCTAATCCCTAATTCCACTCTACATTTGACACGCAGTCTCCCAACTGGCCGGTGATAGTTGTACGAATTCTGTAGCCAGTGGATGGGTGTCCCAAGAGGGAATGGCCAATGGATGGGTGTCTCCAGAGGGAATGGCCAATGGATGGGTGTCTTAGATGGAAAGCAGCAGTCAAAAGAGAGAGAGCCAGTGAGTACAGTTTAAGGCGAGAAAAAGGGCATTCAAACCTGAAAGGCAGGAAGAGTGGGATTCAAATTAGCCAACAGGTGAGTGCCATGTCAAGAATAATCATAACGAGGGCTGCGACACGGATGAAACCAGCGATGAAACCTTCCATCCGACCAATAGGCCTTCCGTCCAAGATTCGGGACTTCCATCCGCCGCGGAGCGTGGGGAGTGTTTTGGCCCGTGCTTTGATATACTTTTTGCAGATATTTTATGGAGCCAGTAGGCCTTCCATCCCAGGAATCTTCAATAGCGATGCCAATTTCGACGGCTAACCTCCCATCCGTCCAACCCATAGGTATAGGAAATATCCCTTACTCTATATTATAAAAGGAAATATCCCTTACTCTATATTATAAAATGAAATATCCCCTAATCCCTAATTCCACTCTACATTTGACACGCAGTCTCCCAACTGGCCGGTGATAGTTGTACGAATTCTGTAGCCAATGGATGGGTGTCCCAAGAGGGAATGGCCAATGGATGGGTGTCTCCAGAGGGAATGGCCAATGGATGGGTGTCTTAGATGGAAAGCAGCAGTCAAAAGAGAGAGAGCCAGTGAGTACAGTTTAAGGCGAGAAAAAGGGCATTCAAACCTGAAAGGCAGGAAGAGTGGGATTCAAATTAGCCAACAGGTGAGTGCCATGTCAAGAATAATCATAACGAGGGCTGCCACACGGATGAAACCAGCGATGAAACATCCCATCCGACCAATAGGCCTTCCGTCCGAGATTCGGGACTTCCATCCGCCGCGGAGCGTGGGGAGTGTTTTGGCCCGTGCTTTGATATAATTTTTGCAGATATTTTATGGAGCCAGTAGGCCTTCCATCCCAGGAATCTTCAATAGCGATGCCAATTTCGACGCCTAACCTCCCATCCGTCCAACCCATAGGTATAGGAAATATCCCTTACTCTATATTATAAAAGGAAATATCCCTTACTCTATATTATAAAATGAAATATCCCCTAATCCCTAATTCCACTCTACATTTGACACGCAGTCTCCCAACTGGCCGGTGATAGTTGTACGAATTCTGTAGCCAATGGATGGGTGTCCCAAGAGGGAATGGCCAATGGATGGGTGTGTCCAGAGGGAATGGCCAATGGATGGGTGTCTTAGATGGAAAGCAGCAGTCAAAAGAGAGAGAGCCAGTGAGTACAGTTTAAGGCGAGAAAAAGGGCATTCAAACCTGAAAGGCAGGAAGAGTGGGATTCAAATTAGCCAACAGGTGAGTGCCATGTCAAGAATAATCATAACGAGGGCTGCGACACGGATGAAACCAGCGATGAAACATCCCATCCGACCAATAGGCCTTCCGTCCGAGATTCGGGACTTCCATCCGCCGCGGAGCGTGGGGAGTGTTTTGGCCCGTGCTTTGATATAATTTTTGCAGATATTTTATGGAGCCAGTAGGCCTTCCATCCCAGGAATCTTCAATAGCGATGCCAATTTCGACGCCTAACCTCCCATCTGTCCAACCCATAGGTATAGGAAATATCCCTTACTCTATATTATAAAAGGAAATATCCCTTACTCTATATTATAAAATGAAATATCCCCTAATCCCTAATTCCACTCTACATTTGACACGCAGTCTCCCAACTGGCCGGTGATAGTTGTACGAATTCTGTAGCCAGTGGATGGGTGTCCCAAGAGGGAATGGCCAATGGATGGGTGTCTCCAGAGGGAATGGCCAATGGATGGGTGTCTTAGATGGAAAGCAGCAGTCAAAAGAGAGAGAGCCAGTGAGTACAGTTTAAGGCGAGAAAAAGGGCATTCAAACCTGAAAGGCAGGAAGAGTGGGATTCAAATTAGCCAACAGGTGAGTGCCATGTCAAGAATAATCATAACGAGGGCTGCGACACGGATGAAACCAGCGATGAAACCTTCCATCCGACCAATAGGCCTTCCGTCCAAGATTCGGGACTTCCATCCGCCGCGGAGCGTGGGGAGTGTTTTGGCCCGTGCTTTGATATACTTTTTGCAGATATTTTATGGAGCCAGTAGGCCTTCCATCCCAGGAATCTTCAATAGCGATGCCAATTTCGACGCCTAACCTCCCATCCGTCCAACCCATAGGTATAGGTATAGGTATAGGAAGTATCCCCTAAACCCCCTAACGCTGCGGAGCGTGGGGAGTGTTTTGGCCCGTGCTTTGATATAATTTTTGCAGATATTTTATGGAGCCAGTAGGCCTTCCATCCCAGGAATCTTCAATAGCGATGCCAATTTCGACGCCTAACCTCCCATCAGGTGAGTGCCATGTCAAGAATAATCATAACGAGGGCTGCGACATGGATGAAACCATCCGTCCAACCCATAGGTATAGGTATAGGTATAGGAAGTATCCCCTAAACCCCCTAACGCTGCGGAGCGTGGGGAGTGTTTTGGCCCGTGCTTTGATATAATTTTTGCAGATATTTTATGGAGCCAGTAGGCCTTCCATCCCAGGAATCTTCAATAGCGATGCCAATTTCGACGGCTAACCTCCCATCCGTCCAACCCATAGGTATAGGAAATATCCCTTACTCTATATTATAAAAGGAAATATCCCTTACTCTATATTATAAAATGAAATATCCCCTAATCCCTAATTCCACTCTACATTTGACACGCAGTCTCCCAACTGGCCGGTGATAGTTGTACGAATTCTGTAGCCAGTGGATGGGTGTCCCAAGAGGGAATGGCCAATGGATGGGTGTCTCCAGAGGGAATGGCCAATGGATGGGTGTCTTAGATGGAAAGCAGCAGTCAAAAGAGAGAGAGCCAGTGAGTACAGTTTAAGGCGAGAAAAAGGGCATTCAAACCTGAAAGGCAGGAAGAGTGGGATTCAAATTAGCCAACAGGTGAGTGCCATGTCAAGAATAATCATAACGAGGGCTGCGACACGGATGAAACCAGCGATGAAACCTTCCATCCGACCAATAGGCCTTCCGTCCGAGATTCGGGACTTCCATCCGCCGCGGAGCGTGGGGAGTGTTTTGGCCCGTGCTTTGATATAATTTTTGCAGATATTTTATGGAGCCAGTAGGCCTTCCATCCCAGGAATCTTCAATAGAGATGCCAATTTCGACGCCTAACCTCCCATCCGTCCAACCCATAGGTATAGGAAATATCCCTTACTCTATATTATAAAAGGAAATATCCCTTACTCTATATTATAAAATGAAATATCCCCTAATCCCTAATTCCACTCTACATTTGACACGCAGTCTCCCAACTGGCCGGTGATAGTTGTACGAATTCTGTAGCCAATGGATGGGTGTCCCAAGAGGGAATGGCCAATGGATGGGTGTCTCCAGAGGGAATGGCCAATGGATGGGTGTCTTAGATGGAAAGCAGCAGTCAAAAGAGAGAGAGCCAGTGAGTACAGTTTAAGGCGAGAAAAAGGGCATTCAAACCTGAAAGGCAGGAAGAGTGGGATTCAAATTAGCCAACAGGTGAGTGCCATGTCAAGAATAATCATAACGAGGGCTGCGACACGGATGAAACCAGCGATGAAACCTTCCATCCGACCAATAGGCCTTCCGTCCGAGATTCGGGACTTCCATCCGCCGCGGAGCGTGGGGAGTGTTTTGGCCCGTGCTTTGATATAATTTTTGCAGATATTTTATGGAGCCAGTAGGCCTTCCATCCCAGGAATCTTCAATAGAGATGCCAATTTCGACGCCTAACCTCCCATCCGTCCCACCCATAGGTATAGTCTCCCAACTGGCCGGTGATAGTTGTACGAATTCTGTAGCCAATGGATGGGTGTTCCAAGAGGGAATGGCCAATGGATGGGTGTCTCCAGAGGGAATGGCCAATGGATGGGTGTCTTAGATGGAAAGCAGCAGTCAAAAGAGAGAGAGCCAGTGAGTACAGTTTAAGGCGAGAAAAAGGGCATTCAAACCTGAAAGGCAGGAAGAGTGGGATTCAAATTAGCCAACAGGTGAGTGCCATGTCAAGAATAATCATAACGAGGGCTGCGACACGGATGAAACCAGCGATGAAACCTTCCATCCGACCAATAGGCCTTCCGTCCGAGATTCGGGACTTCCATCCGCCGCGGAGCGTGGGGAGTGTTTTGGCCCGTGCTTTGATATACTTTTTGCAGATATTTTATGGAGCCAGTAGGCCTTCCATCCCAGGAATCTTCAATAGCGATGCCAATTTCGACGCCTAACCTCCCATCCGTCCAACCCATAGGTATAGGAAATATCCCTTACTCTATATTATAAAAGGAAATATCCCTTACTCTATATTATAAAATGAAATATCCCCTAATCCCTAATTCCACTCTACATTTGACACGAATCCCTAATTCCACTCTACATTTGACACGCAGTCTCCCAACTGGCCGGTGATAGTTGTACGAATTCTGTAGCCAGTGGATGGGTGTCCCAAGAGGGAATGGCCAATGGATGGGTGTCTCCAGAGGGAATGGCCAATGGATGGGTGTCTTAGATGGAAAGCAGCAGTCAAAAGAGAGAGAGCCAGTGAGTACAGTTTAAGGCGAGAAAAAGGGCATTCAAACCTGAAAGGCAGGAAGAGTGGGATTCAAATTAGCCAACAGGTGAGTGCCATGTCAAGAATAATCATAACGAGGGCTGCGACACGGATGAAACCAGCGATGAAACCTTCCATCCGACCAATAGGCCTTCCGTCCAAGATTCGGGACTTCCATCCGCCGCGGAGCGTGGGGAGTGTTTTGGCCCGTGCTTTGATATAATTTTTGCAGATATTTTATGGAGCCAGTAGGCCTTCCATCCCAGGAATCTTCAATAGCGATGCCAATTTCGACGCCTAACCTCCCATCAGTCCAACCCATAGGTATAGGAAATATCCCTTACTCTATATTATAAAAGGAAATATCCCTTACTCTATATTATAAAATGAAATATCCCCTAATCCCTAATTCCACTCTACATTTGACACGCAGTCTCCCAACTGGCCGGTGATAGTTGTACGAATTCTGTAGCCAATGGATGGGTGTCCCAAGAGGGAATGGCCAATGGATGGGTGTCTCCAGAGGGAATGGCCAATGGATGGGTGTCTTAGATGGAAAGCAGCAGTCAAAAGAGAGAGAGCCAGTGAGTACAGTTTAAGGCGAGAAAAAGGGCATTCAAACCTGAAAGGCAGGAAGAGTGGGATTCAAATTAGCCAACAGGTGAGTGCCATGTCAAGAATAATCATAACGAGGGCTGCGACACGGATGAAACCAGCGATGAAACATCCCATCCGACCAATAGGCCTTCCGTCCGAGATTCGGGACTTCCATCCGCCGCGGAGCGTGGGGAGTGTTTTGGCCCGTGCTTTGATATAATTTTTGCAGATATTTTATGGAGCCAGTAGGCCTTCCATCCCAGGAATCTTCAATAGCGATGCCAATTTCGACGCCTAACCTCCCATCTGTCCAACCCATAGGTATAGGAAATATCCCTTACTCTATATTATAAAAGGAAATATCCCTTACTCTATATTATAAAATGAAATATCCCCTAATCCCTAATTCCACTCTACATTTGACACGCAGTCTCCCAACTGGCCGGTGATAGTTGTACGAATTCTGTAGCCAATGGATGGGTGTCCCAAGAGGGAATGGCCAATGGATGGGTGTCCCAAGAGGGAATGGCCAATGGATGGGTGTCTCCAGAGGGAATGGCCAATGGATGGGTGTCTTAGATGGAAAGCAGCAGTCAAAAGAGAGAGAGCCAGTGAGTACAGTTTAAGGCGAGAAAAAGGGCATTCAAACCTGAAAGGCAGGAACAGTGGGATTCAAATTAGCCAACAGGTGAGTGCCATGTCAAGAATAATCATAACGAGGGCTGCGACACGGATGAAACCAGCGATGAAACCTTCCATCCGACCAATAGGCCTTCCGTCCGAGATTCGGGACTTCCATCCGCCGCGGAGCGTGGGGAGTGTTTTGGCCCGTGCTTTGATATAATTTTTGCAGATATTTTATGGAGCCAGTAGGCCTTCCATCCCAGGAATCTTCAATAGAGATGCCAATTTCGACGCCTAACCTCCCATCCGTCCCACCCATAGGTATAGTCTCCCAACTGGCCGGTGATAGTTGTACGAATTCTGTAGCCAATGGATGGGTGTCCCAAGAGGGAATGGCCAATGGATGGGTGTCTCCAGAGGGAATGGCCAATGGATGGGTGTCTTAGATGGAAAGCAGCAGTCAAAAGAGAGAGAGCCAGTGAGTACAGTTTAAGGCGAGAAAAAGGGCATTCAAACCTGAAAGGCAGGAAGAGTGGGATTCAAATTAGCCAACAGGTGAGTGCCATGTCAAGAATAATCATAACGAGGGCTGCGACACGGATGAAACCAGCGATGAAACCTTCCATCCGACCAATAGGCCTTCCGTCCGAGATTCGGGACTTCCATCCGCCGCGGAGCGTGGGGAGTGTTTTGGCCCGTGCTTTGATATAATTTTTGCAGATATTTTATGGAGCCAGTAGGCCTTCCATCCCAGGAATCTTCAATAGCGATGCCAATTTCGACGCCTAACCTCCCATCCGTCCAACCCATAGGTATAGGAAATATCCCTTACTCTATATTATAAAAGGAAATATCCCTTACTCTATATTATAAAATGAAATATCCCCTAATCCCTAATTCCACTCTACATTTGACACGCAGTCTCCCAACTGGCCGGTGATAGTTGTACGTCTCCCAACTGGCCGGTGATAGTTGTACGAATTCTGTAGCCAATGGATGGGTGTCCCAAGAGGGAATGGCCAATGGATGGGTGTCTCCAGAGGGAATGGCCAATGGATGGGTGTCTTAGATGGAAAGCAGCAGTCAAAAGAGAGAGAGCCAGTGAGTACAGTTTAAGGCGAGAAAAAGGGCATTCAAACCTGAAAGGCAGGAAGAGTGGGATTCAAATTAGCCAACAGGTGAGTGCCATGTCAAGAATAATCATAACGAGGGCTGCGACACGGATGAAACCAGCGATGAAACATCCCATCCGACCAATAGGCCTTCCGTCCGAGATTCGGGACTTCCATCCGCCGCGGAGCGTGGGGAGTGTTTTGGCCCGTGCTTTGATATAATTTTTGCAGATATTTTATGGAGCCAGTAGGCCTTCCATCCCAGGAATCTTCAATAGCGATGCCAATTTCGACGCCTAACCTCCCATCTGTCCAACCCATAGGTATAGGAAATATCCCTTACTCTATATTATAAAAGGAAATATCCCTTACTCTATATTATAAAATGAAATATCCCCTAATCCCTAATTCCACTCTACATTTGACACGCAGTCTCCCAACTGGACATTTGACACGCAGTCTCCCAACTGGCCGGTGATAGTTGTACGAATTCTGTAGCCAATGGATGGGTGTCCCAAGAGGGAATGGCCAATGGATGGGTGTGTCCAGAGGGAATGGCCAATGGATGGGTGTCTTAGATGGAAAGCAGCAGTCAAAAGAGAGAGAGCCAGTGAGTACAGTTTAAGGCGAGAAAAAGGGCATTCAAACCTGAAAGGCAGGAAGAGTGGGATTCAAATTAGCCAACAGGTGAGTGCCATGTCAAGAATAATCATAACGAGGGCTGCGACACGGATGAAACCAGCGATGAAACATCCCATCCGACCAATAGGCCTTCCGTCCGAGATTCGGGACTTCCATCCGCCGCGGAGCGTGGGGAGTGTTTTGGCCCGTGCTTTGATATAATTTTTGCAGATATTTTATGGAGCCAGTAGGCCTTCCATCCCAGGAATCTTCAATAGCGATGCCAATTTCGACGCCTAACCTCCCATCCGTCCAACCCATAGGTATAGGAAATATCCCTTACTCTATATTATAAAAGGAAATATCCCTTACTCTATATTATAAAATGAAATATCCCCTAATCCCTAATTCCACTCTACATTTGACACGCAGTCTCCCAACTGGCCGGTGATAGTTGTACGAATTCTGTAGCCAATGGATGGGTGTCCCAAGAGGGAATGGCCAATGGATGGGTGTGTCCAGAGGGAATGGCCAATGGATGGGTGTCTTAGAGGGAATGGCCAATGGAT
>NW_005178649.1:0-15377 GCF_000350225.1 Chondrus crispus | reverse complement strand
CAGCGTGACGCGTACACAGAATAATCGCACAACTGTATTCCTCTCGCGAGAAGTACTTGTTGTACTTTTTGATTCACATGTACTGTACTCGGACACGCGCAGGATCGCAAACAGTCTGACACTGTAAAACTGTAAACCCTCATGTGCATACACCTGGATGCGTGTACATGTGTACGTACACGAATCCACCTGGCGACGTGTACATGTGTACACGGCATACATGTGTCCCGCCCGGGGGCCCCATGCAATTACCCATTACAACCATGGCAAACCACTTGAAACCCCCAAAACAACGTAATTATGGCATATACAGGCCATTTAAAGTACATCACAAGGCCAATGACGCACACGTGGACAACGCTCGACCAATAGATTTGCAGCATTAGACCTGAGGGCCAATAGAATTGCAGTATTTCCTGTGTAGTCTATAGTGCTACGGGCCAGGGTTCCACTTGGCAAAACTATGCAAATTTGCATGACCCTCCGAGAGGCCACTTTCGTCCCCGGAACCCCAAAATCTGGGATTTTACACGTGTCATGTCGTGATATGGGTAAGAGCGCCCGGACCATGCAGTCATGTACACGTGTCACTCGATTTTGACCTTTTCAGATAACAGCATGTGGTCGCGCATTTTCAATAGAAACTACCGAAACAGTTGAGCAACACGTAGTTGAGGAAGAAACTATTGATCCGCCAACTAATCTCCGTCGGTCCACTCGCATTCGCAAAACGCCTGGGGCGTGGTGGGCAGCAGCTTTGGTGACTGCTGGACTCCTTAGCCACGCCCATGTGATAACGGAAATCCCAAACTCGTACAAGCAAGCTATGGATTCTCCAAAAGCTCGCTTCTGGCAGAAGGGGATCGACAAAGAACTTGCTTCACAACACAAAAACAAAACATGGACACTTGTTCCAAGATCTCAAGCATCAAACGTCCTGACGTCCAGGTGAGTTTTCGGAGTGAAGCAACTTCCTGACGAGTCCGGAAAATTGGTCGAAACTGCAAAGGGACGTCTTGTGGCACGAGGCTTTCAACAAGTAGAAGGCATCGATTACACTGAAACTTTCGCCCCTGTCATCAAGTTCACAACTATCCGTCTGCTGCTGGCACTGGTTGCGCACTTTGACCTTGAGGTGCATCAGATGGACGTGGTGACTGCCTTCCTCAACGGTGACCTTCACGAAGAAATCTACATGGAGCAACCTGAAGGATGCATCGACAAAGTCAAACCTGATTCGGTGTGTAAACTTTTGAAAGCAATCTATGGTCTTAAGCAAGCCCATCGCCAATGGCATAGTAAGATCGATGAGTTTCTGATCACTGAACTTGGTTTCAACACTACACGCAGCGACCCATGTCTTTACATTCGACGTCAAGGCAATGTCATCATGATTATCGCGTTGTACGTGGACGATCTGCTGCTAGCTGGAAGTGACTTGGAGGCCATATTATGGATGAAAAATGAACTCAACAAACGATTTGATATGAAAGACCTTGGCGAGGCGAAGACTTGTATTGGTCTAGAGATCGACCGTATACGTTCTAAACACGCCCTGACCGTCACGCAGTCGAAGTATGCCCAAGCAGTACTGAAACGGTTCAAAATGTCGGCATGCAATCCTTGCGTTACTCCGATGGAACAGTCTCGACATGTCACAATGCAAGTGGCCGAAACTGGCACTGATGACAACCCATGCTTTGAACCATATCGTCAGGCCATTGGATGTCTAATGTTCCTAATGGTCGGGACCCGCCCCGATATTGCGTATGCCATTGGAAAGTTATCTCAACACTGTGCCGACCCTCACGAGTCGCATTGGACAGGTGTGAAACGTGTTTTGAGATACTTGCGTGGGTCCCAGCATCTTGGAATAGTGTTTGGTAAAGATGATCTTGGTACGGAACTTCATGGGTATAGCGACGCAGATTGGGGTGGATGCCTTGAATCACGGAAATCAACGAGTGGGTACGTGTTCAAGCTTTGTGATGGGCCTATCAGTTGGGCTTCCCGGAAACAAACAGTAGTTGCAAAGTCTACTTGTGAGGCAGAATACATCGCACTCAGTGAAGCATGCAAAGAGGCCGCGTGGCTTCGACGCTTCCATGCCGATGTACTTGGTGCGAATTCCGATCCAACAATTCGCGTTGGATGTGACAACGCTGGTACGATTGCGTTTGCTCAGAACGAATCTACAAATCGTCGGAACAAGCACATTGATATTACGTATCATTTTGTTCGAGATGCAGTGCAGCGAAAACTGGTCACATTGTACCATTGTCCGACTACAGAAATGCCAGCCGATATGCTGACCAAACCACTTGGTCGCGTGCTGTTTGAAAAGTTCGTGGGCATGGTTGGGCTTTCCGATTGCAAAGCTGCCCAAAGCATGTGATCGAGGGGAGGTATTGAAAATGTGCGACCACATGCTGTTATCTGAAAAGGTCAAAATCGAGTGACACGTGTACATGACTGCACGGTCCGGGCGCTCTTACCCATATCACGACATGACACGTGTAAAATCCCAGATTTTGGGGTTCCGGGGACGAAAGTGGCCTCTCGGAGGGTCATGCAAATTTGCATAGTTTTGCCAAGTGGAACCTTGGCCCGTAGCACTATAGACTACACAGGAAATACTGCAATTCTATTGGCCCTCAGGTCTAATGCTGCAAATCTATTGGTCGAGCGTTGTCCACGTGTGCGTCATTGGCCTTGTGATGTACTTTAAATGGCCTGTATATGCCATAATTACGTTGTTTTGGGGGTTTCAAGTGGTTTGCCATGGTTGTAATGGGTAATTGCATGGGGCCCCCGGGGGGGACACTTGTATGCCGTGTACACATGTACACGTCGCCAGGTGGATTCGTGTACGTACACATGTACACGCATCCAGGTGTATGCACATGAGGGTTTACAGTTTTACAGTGTCAGACTGTTTGCGATCCTGCGCGTGTCCGAGTACAGTACATGTGAATCAAAAGTACAACAAGTACTTCTCGCGAGAGGAATACAGTTGTGTGATTATTCTGTGTACGCGTCACGCTGTATGCGAGTCTTGCGTGAGCACGCGCCGTTGCACTGTGCTCTCGTCATGGTGCGCCGTTGGATGCAAGTTCATGACAGTACTCGTGTGATTTACATGTATTCTCATGTGAGTTGTGTAGAAAGTCTGGATGCACATTGTTATAACTTGCCATAATTATCTGACAGTGCTTGGCGAAATTAGTAAGGTGAGAAACAAG
This sequence comes from Chondrus crispus, assembly GCF_000350225.1. Classification (NCBI taxonomy): domain Eukaryota; phylum Rhodophyta; class Florideophyceae; order Gigartinales; family Gigartinaceae; genus Chondrus; species Chondrus crispus. Next base: position 12,135 of record NW_005178649.1, on the reverse strand, counting down.
GATACGTATGGCGATTGTGATATGAAAGACGTTTGCGTTGTTGGAAATAGACAAGTGCCAAGTTGTTCGTTGCACAACAATGAAGTCTGGCATGACTGGATGCAGATTAGTAAGGTGTGAAACAGTTGCATGCATAGGGCCATGGTTTACAGTCATTTGGAATGTGTAGAAATAGTTGTGAGCTAATAGTTACGAATCGATTCGTAAGGTGGAAATCGAACAGTATGGTCGGGCCACAAGAGGACCGCGCTTGGTCGCGCATAGTAGAGTATGGTTTACTGGGAGTCGGAGTAGAGCGATAGTGTAGCACTCCAAGTGTATAAGTATTGCAGGAAAACGGCTTCAAAGTAAACCTCGGTACCAAATCCTTCACTCACACACATCAACCTGCCTTCCTTCTTTCCCTTGCCCCTCCGAACCTACCATTATCCTTTGCACGGGCGTCAAGTTTCTGGATGTTGTGTTTTGGTAATGTATACCAACACTTTGAACCGAAAACACGCAAATGACCAACATTTGGCACAGATTTCATCCATAAGTGGTAGGGGGTCATCTTGGGGGGAATGGCACGTGACGTGACTCGATTTCGAACGTACACTGCATTGGCAAGTGCTTCTGCCCAGAACCCCTTTGTAACTTTCTTGTGCGCTAGCATGGAGCGCACCAAGTTTACCAAAGTTCTGTTCAGTCGTTCGGCGACGCCATTTTGCTCCGGAGTGTACGCGGTCGTCATTTGATGCTGAGTACCATTTGCAATCAGAAAAGACTTAAACTCCGTGGACAGATTAATGGTAGGTCAGCGGGGCAAAGGGAAATCGAAGGACGGTTGATGAGGTGAAGTTGAAGGATTGGGTACCGATTTACTTTGAGTCGCCAACTTCTGGCACTACTTATACACTTCTGCAATCTTCTAGAACTCTACTACCAAACACTACGACACACATACTACAAATGTATTGGCTCTAACACATGTGCCCGTCTTGCTACTCAGCCAAACTGGCGATGGCCCAACAAACAGAACAGAAAACCGCCTTACGAATTAGCACTGTCATGACAGAGAAATTAGTAAGGCAGTACAACAAAGCACAGCAAAGCACAAATTCCCTTACTATTCCAAATCCAGCGTGGCACAAATTCGTAAGGCACGTTCACAGCTCACACGTTGCCTTACGAATTCAAATCAATCCTGCAAGGACTGTTTACAGCGCACACGTTGCCTTATGAATCTGAATCTCTCGTGAGGTCCTGTCCACTGTCAATTACAACAGTGCACATTTTGCCTTACGAATTCAAAACTCGCGCAACGGTATCTTTGTGTCCTGCTGTACCCGTGCTGCACTCCATGGACGCTGTAAACATTTGGCACGTGCCAGGCACCCGCCACCAAGGTTCTACACTTTGTCTGCAAGACTACAGGCGTACTGTACACGTCCGACAGTGTAATGAGGACATGTGTCCAGGTCATACACGTGTCGGGCGGAGAAAATGAAACATGCTCAGATTGTACAGTACACCGCAACCGTGCACATATTTCACACGTGTACACGTCGAAAACCAAACGTGCTCCTGAAGTACTGTAGAGTGCAACCGTGTACAGAAATCACACGTGTACACGTTGAAAATCAAACTTGCTCAGCTCGTCACGTGGAGTGTTTTTGCTTTTACACGTGTCATACCTGTCGTCGTGTGTCATGCATATCAGCATGTGGTCGTAGAATTACAACACTCCCCCTCGATCACATGCTTTTACCAGAGGTAGCTACTGCAAGCCCTAGAAGTTCTACAAACTTCTGGAACAGAACTCGCCCAAGTGCTTTCGTCAGGATATCTGCAGGCATGGAAGTGGTCGGGCAATGTGACAAAGAAATGACGTTTCTCTTAATTGCATCTCGTACATAGTGGTATTTCACATCAACATGTTTGTTACGACGGTTCACCGATTCATTCTGTGCATACGAAATCGTCCCTGCATTGTCACACCCCATCACAATCGTGGGATCAGAATCAAGTCCAAGAACATCAGCAACCACTTGACGCAACCAAGTCGCCTCCTTACACGCTTCACATAGTGCAATGTACTCAGCTTCACACGTCGAAGTTGCAACCACAATCTGTTTCCGGGAGCTCCAACTGATCGCTCCACCGCAGAACTTGAAAACATATCCGCTGGTCGACTTGCGAGAGTCTGAACAACCGGCCCAGTCAGCATCACTGAAGCCGAACAACTCCGGCGATTTAGATTTATTGTCAAACACGATTCCTAAGTTTCGAGTCCCTTGCACGTATCGCATTACCCGTTTCACACCTGCCCAGTGTGACTCACATGGGTTGGCAGAATGTTGAGAAAGCTTTCCAATCGCATATGCCAAGTCTGGACGAGTGCCAACCATCAAGTACATCAGGGATCCCACTGCCTCACGATACGGTACATTTGTTTCGGAGTCGTTTTCGGTTGAAATCGTGGTTGTGTGACCTTGTTCCATTGGAGTCAGAGAGGGGTTACACGTTGACATTCGAAAACGCTCAAGCACTTTTGATGCATACTTAGTTTGAGTGAGACTCAAAGTCTTGGCGGTGCGATCCCTTTGAATTTCAAGACCAATGCAGACTTTTGCTTCACCAAGGTCTTTCATCTCAAACCGTTTATTAAGCTCCCCCTTCATCCATTTGATGGCATGGATATCACTACCGGCGAGTAACAAGTCATCGACATAAAGTGCAATCAGCATGATAGTGTTACCGATGCGTTTAATGTAGAGACAAGGATCACTACGCGAAGTCTCGAATCCCAATTCACCAATTAAGAAATCATCCACTTTGGCATGCCATTGACGATGTGCTTGTTTAAGACCGTAAAGTGCTTTCAAAAGTTTACACACGTGGTCACTTTTGCTTTTGTCAATGCACCCTTCGGGTTGCTCCATGTAGATGTCTTCATCCAAGTCGCCGTTCAAAAACGCAGTCACGACATCCATCTGATGAAGTTCGAGGTCGTAATGAGCAACTAAGGCAAGAAGTAGACGAATAGTGGTAAACTTTATGACAGGGGCATATGTCTCAGTATAGTCAAGACCTTGCACTTGCTGGAATCCACGAGCAACAAGTCTGGCTTTTGCACTTTCAACTATATTGCCATTTGCATCAGGCAGTTGCTTGACATTGAAAACCCATCTAGATGTCAAGATGTTTGACGCCTCAGATCGAGGAACAAGTTTCCAAGTCCGATTCTTGGTCTGCGAGGCAAGTTCTTTGTCAATGCCGGTCTGCCAAAATGCAGCTCTAGGACCGTTGGTTGCCTGGTTGAAAGTCTTGGGACCTTCAATAGCGACATGCGCATGTGAAAGAAGAGCAGCTGCAAAGTTGCTCCTCCACCATGATCCGGGAGGTCTGCTGACTCGAGACGATCTTCGCACAGCTGGAGTCGGAGTTGGAGGAGTGACATTCGGACTTTCGACGGCAGTTGGTACATCATCTTCATCTTCATCATTCTCACTTACGGAATGAGCGCCATCGTTTTCAAGAACCTCCTCCGAAACTTCATCCTCTTCAGAGCCAACTTCATCCGTATTTGGGGTATCAGCTGTATTCCCATTGTCGCCATCGAGCAGTACAACGTCAACATCAGAGTTGATTGAATCACCTTCGTGTGCAGGAATGTCATGCATACCACCTGTCGATTCATCAAACTTGACATCCCGTGACACAACAATTTTATTCAACTCTCCGTCCCAAAGTTTGTATGCCTTACTGCATTGCGAATACCCAAGAAACATTGCTTCACGCGCTCGCAAGTCCAGCTTACGGAGCTCCAATTTTGGTAATGTATACCAACACTTTGACCCAAATACTCGCAAATGGCCAACATTTGGAGTAGAATTCATCCAAATGTGGTGCGGAGTTGTATTAACGGGCAAAGCGCGTGAAGTAACTCGATTACGTACATATACCGAAGTGGCAAGAGCCTCGGCCCAGAATCGCTTACTGACCTGTTTATGAGAAAGCATTGAGCGGACAAGATCAATCAAAGTTCGATTTAAACGTTCAGCAACACCGTTTTGTTCAGGAGTGTACGCCGTTGTGAGTTGGTGCTGCGTACCGTTTAAATCTAAATGCGACTTGAATTCCGTCGACAAGTACTCTCCCCCTCGATCAGTGCGAAGCACCTTTACTTTGCGACGAGTGTGGGTTTGGGCCAACTTTTCATACAACTTGTATTTTGCAAACGCCTCAGATTTATTTCTCATCGTGTACACAACTACCCAGTTCGAGTGATCATCTACAAATGTAATGAAGTATCTCGAACCACCAACTGACTGTACTTCGAGCGGACCGCAAACGTCAGAATGTACCAAGTCAAGACAGTTCTGTGCTCGAGACGATGATCGCTGTTTTGGGATTACTGATCGCGTTGCTTTGCCAAACACACACGCAGGACAAATGGGAGAGTGATTGTCAGACTTCGGATTCATTGCACTGATGACATCGCTTTGACGAACGTTGATGCCACTTACCACATTATTGTGAATCATTGATGCGATTCCTTGTACATTAACATGGGCCATGCGTTCATGTAGCGTCTGCAGGGTAACTACGTGAGCAGAAAAGGTTTCATTCATGACGTCAAGTATGTACAAATCCCCAACTTGACTCGCTGTGGCAACTACAGTTGGTCCTGCAGTAACGCGGCATTTTTCATTTTCAAATGACACTTGCAAACCCTTTGAAACCATTTGGCTAACAGACAGTAGCGAGTATCCGAAATCAGGGACATGCAAAACGTTTGACAATTTGCAAGGATGTGGACTACCGTTGACGTTCAACATGAATTCTACCTCGCCGCGACCAGCGACATTAGCTCTAGCCTTCGTGCCCATCTCGACTGATCCAGATTGCATCTGTTCATACGTAACGAACAAAGAGCGATCAAACGTAATGTGAGCGCTGCAACCGGAATCGACAAGCCATGACCTTGCGTTTGCAGCCCTCTTTTCTGGAGTGGAAGTCGAAAGCAAGCAAGTAAAGTCACTCTCCGCAAAGGCAGCAGTAGAATTGTCATCTCGAGAAACGAATGCACTTGGCTTTAAGCCAGTGTTGCGTGACCGAAACCCATCTGGCGGTGCAGGTCGGCGCCCATTCACGTCCTTGCCCCAGCAACGCGCTGCAGTATGCCCATGTCTATTGCAATTCGTACATTTCATATCGCGTCGAATAGGCATACGATTGACAAGTGCAGGTGCATGTGGTGATGAAGCAGAAGCGGTCTTCATGCTTTCTCGTTGTTCTTCTTGCAGCAGACGACTCTTCACAAACTCGAGTCCAAACACTTTATCTTCATTGCCAAGTGCGTCAAGAGCAACAATCAAGTTATCGAATCGTGGAGGCAAGCCATTCAACACAGCCATTGCAACTTCTTTATCGTCAATCTCAACACTCATTGACTGCAATCTGGCAGCAAGTTGCTTCACACGATTGATGAACACGAGCACTTTCTCGGATGGGAGCATGGATACAGTGTAAAAGTCGCGACGGGCGGCAAGTTTGTTGAGCAAAGTATGACGCTCAAACACATTCAGAATTGCTTCCCATGTCTCTTTCGCACTGCTACAGCCTCGCACATGTTGCAAGTAGTCATCAGAAAGCGTGAGTCCGATGACTGCCTTTGCTTTTGCGTCACCACGGATCCATTTTCTCCGGTCATCTGAGGTCGCATTCTCCGGGATATCATCAAAAACGTATTGATCGACATCTCGGAGAGCAAGCAGTAGCTGGATTTTCTGCTTCCAGATGTAAAAGTTAGATGCGGTCAGCTTCTCGATTCTGACCGATCCAGAGCTTTGGTCATCCATTTCGCCGAATGGATGTACCCTTCGAGTATACAAGGTCTTCCGTTCCGGGATCCCAAGCCGTTAACCGATAGTCAACACAATGGCAAGCCCACCCGTATAAGAAGTTTGTAGCGATTACTCGGAAACGTTCTTGGTGCTTGTTCCCGGCGGAGTGGAACAAGCGTATTCTTCTTAAAAATGCCTTAGGGCGCTACCCCTGTATGTCGGCCAGTGCGGGTCTTTCGACTGTGAACTAAATCAAACGTGCCACGAGTAAGCACAACACTTTGCCTGTAGACGAACCAGGACTTTTGGTTACTACCGCGAACGGTCCCTGCAACCAAAATCGGCTTGTCCAAACTTGATACGGTACTACCCCAATGAGGTTTCCCACAACACAAGAATGAAACTGCCTTCGTCGTACTCGTGTGATTTGTTCACAATCACTCCTTGGGTCACCCTCTTCCGTGCGAACTTAATCAAGGTACGCGACCTTATACACGTATAGTGAGAGGTTCAGTGTTTAGGCACGTATTCTCTTCACCCAGGGGACCGAAGTCGTACCTATAGGGCTAATACCGAGAGCGTTACCCACACCGCCGACGCACCTCCCGAAGGCAGAGTGCGGATCGACTAGACCAGTACACTGTGATCCTCCCCGAGGATCAGTGTTTCGTCTCTCGACGATTCTTGGTCGGACCCTCGCTCAAGTCAGATTTCCAATGGCACAAGCCTTTCACCAAGAGCGAGGGTATCGGCAGCTACGACGATCACCGGCGTGATCGAAGGGCAGTCTTCTTGGATTGATATGGTACGTTGGCGACTAGGGACTACACCCACAGCTCACACAACGATTGCCAAGACCAAGCTGCAACAGACACGAAGAAGATCCACCAAGTTGAAACGACAGCAGGTAGACGGAGACGAGCGACCAAGATGATAACGACAGCAAGTAGACGGCGATAGAACAAAACAAACGACGGCGGCGATGAAAACGGCGGCGGAAACGACAGCATAAACCAAAACGAGAACGACAGCGGAGACCAAAACGAGAACGACAGCGGAGACCAAAACGAGAACGACAGCAGAAACAAACACGAAAACGGCAGCAGAAACTGAGAACGAGCACTCACACAGCGGAAAAATAACGTTGAACTGGGCCCATAACCTAATGGTAGGTCAGCGGGGCAAAGGGAAATCGGAGGACGGTTGATGAGGTGAAGTTGAAGGATTGGGTACCGATTTACTTTGAGTCGCCAACTTCTGGCACTACTTATACACTTCTGCAATCTTCTAGAACTCTACTACCAAACACTACGACACACATACTACAAATGTATTGGCTCTAACACATGTGCCCGTCTTGCTACTCAGCCAAACTGGCGATGGCCCAACAAACAGAACAGAAAACCGCCTTACGAATTAGCACTGTCATGACAGAGAAATTAGTAAGGCAGTACAACAAAGCACAGCAAAGCACAAATTCCCTTACTATTCCAAATCCAGCGTGGCACAAATTCGTAAGGCACGTTCACAGCTCACACGTTGCCTTACGAATTCAAATCAATCCTGCAAGGACTGTTTACAGCGCACACGTTGCCTTATGAATCTGAATCTCTCGTGAGGTCCTGTCCACTGTCAATTACAACAGTGCACATTTTGCCTTACGAATTCAAAACTCGCGCAACGGTATCTTTGTGTCCTGCTGTACCCGTGCTGCACTCCATGGACGCTGTAAACATTTGGCACGTGCCAGGCACCCGCCACCAAGGTTCTACACTTTGTCTGCAAGACTACAGGCGTACTGTACACGTCCGACAGTGTAATGAGGACATGTGTCCAGGTCATACACGTGTCGGGCGGAGAAAATGAAACATGCTCAGATTGTACAGTACACCGCAACCGTGCACATATTTCACACGTGTACACGTCGAAAACCAAACGTGCTCCTGAAGTACTGTAGAGTGCAACCGTGTACAGAAATCACACGTGTACACGTTGAAAATCAAACTTGCTCAGCTCGTCACGTGGAGTGTTTTTGCTTTTACACGTGTCATACCTGTCGTCGTGTGTCATGCATATCAGCATGTGGTCGTAGAATTACAACACAGATACTCACCACCTCGATCGGTGCGAAGCACTTTGATTTTGCGATCAGTGTGAGTCTGAGCAAGTTGTGCAAACATTTTGTATCGTTCAAATGCTTCTGATTTATGGTGTATAGGGTACACTACTGACCAGTTTGAGTGATCATCTATGAAGGTAATGAAGTACTTGGCACCACCAATGGACTGCACCTCTAAGGGGCCACAAACATCAGAGTGAACTAAGTCTAGACAGAAGAATGCCCGCCTCGAGGACCGCTCTTTTGGGATCACAGATCGAGTGGCTTTGCCGTAGACGCACGCAGAACATTTTTCAGAGATGCAATCATTGTCAGTGTTGTTAATTTTGTTAGCCTCATTACCAAGTAGTTTGACTCCACTTACCACAGTGTCACGAATCATCGAAGCAATACCTTGAGAATGCACATGTGCAAAGCGCTCATGCCACGTTTGCAGGGTGGCAGCATGTGCAGATCCGATGTCACTGACGATGTCGAGAACGTAAAGTTCTCCAACCAATGTCGCAGTCGCCACTACAGTTGAGTCTCGTCTGATCATGCATTTTCCATTTTCGAACCCAACTTTTAGTCCAAGTTCAGTCATTCGACTGACAGAGAGCAGAGAGAACGCAAAGTCCGGAACGTGCAATACATCCGTCAACTTGCACGGTTCCATGCGGCCATTCACATTTAACTTCAAGTGAACGTCACCACGGCCGGCAACCTTTGCACTAGCCTTGGTTCCCATCTGAACAGAGGCGGATTCAAGTGGCTCATACGTTGCAAACAGAGATCGGTCATATGTAATATGAGCTGTACAAGCTGAATCTACGAGCCACGAAGGGGACATCTCCATATCGTTCGTGTGCGAAGCTTTCGACATCAGACATGTGAAGTCGACGCTGTTTACAACCATGTCGGGATCAGGTTTCTGTGTGACAAATGCAGATTGTTTCCGCTGAGACATACGCGGTTTATATCCGCTAGGAGGAGCCGGGCGACGCCCATTCAAATCCTTTCCCCAGCAGCGGGTTGCCGTATGGCCTGTATGACCGCAGTTCGTGCATTTGTAATCGTTTATGTCCCGATTGTTCGGGGCACGATTAACCAGAGCCGATGTCTGTGAGGAGCTAGACTTCATGTTTGCTCGTTGCTCTTCCTGCAGCAGACGACTCTTCACAAAGTCCAAACTGAATATCTTTTCCTCATTACCGAGAGCATCAAGTGCAACGATGAGAGCCTCGAAACGGGCAGGCAGACCGTTGAGCACTGCCATGGCCATCTCCTTGTCATCGATGTTTACGCTCATTGACTTGAGGATGGCTGCCAGCTGCTTGACACGATTGATGTATGCAAGCACCTTTTCACCGGAAAGCATCTTCACAGTGTAGAACTCACGACGTGCAGCTAGTTTGTTCAGCAAAGTGTGCCTCTCAAACACGTTGACAATAGCTTCCCACATCTCATGAGCAGTATCAACATCACGTACATGCTCAAGATGCTCATCTGATAGGGAGAGACCAATCAGTGCTTTAGCTTTACTGTCACCTCTGATCCACTTCTTACGCTCTTCCGCGCGTTCCTCACTTGGAACTCTTCCCTCAACGATGTATTGGTCAACATCACGTAGAGCAAGCAGAAGTTGTATTTTCTGCTTCCACACGTAGAAGTTGGAGTCCGTCAGTTTGTCGATTCTGATGGATCCTCCTCCTCCTTGATCTTCCATTTTAGTGCAAATAAACTTCAAGTATTCGAAAATCCGTTCGGGGATCCCAAGCCGTTAACCGATAGTCAACACAATGGCAAGCCCACCCGTCTAAGAAATTCGATATGATTACTATGAAGTTGCACTAGGAGAAATTTGCGAACAGATATGTGAATTTATTTGGATGAAATCCCTAACTATTCTGTTCACAAACTACCTTTAAGTGTGCGGCACCGTTCTCGTGGCACTTCAGGTGCCCGTGAGACTCAAAGACGCGATTGCAAGGGATACAACGCGGAGTCTCCTTAGCGTTGGCAACTTGAATGCGACTCATCGCATGAGACCTAGACTGAATGTGGTCGTAAAAGGCCTTCGCACTATTGCCACTAACGCCGCACACTTTACAATACCGCTTATACCGCGGGCACACCTTACGATTCCTCTTGCGCTCACGCTTAAACTGTTTATCCGCGAGAACAGCCGCTTTCCGAGCAGAAAGTCGATGCGTAGTTCTCTTTATTGGTGCGGGAACAGAGCGCGGAATACGAGGAATCCTATATGGTGCGCAACTCGAGGACGGACCCGGAAGCGCGAGCCGAGGTGAAGGTTGATCCTCAGGCTCAAGCACCTCAACGGATACGACCTCCGATGTCCGAACCGTTCGACCGGTGACCAGCTTCCCAGGCGCAGAGCGCACCGGTACTAATTCCAGATCTAACACAACCCCGTAAAAACAGGTATTCACAATAAGGAATATGAAGATAATCGTCAGTAACAGATTTTGGAATTATTGCTCTTAAGAACCACCAAAACGTGCAAAGACAATCACTTAGATGTGTAGGAAATGGAAAGAAACTCAAAACTTACTTTGCATGAGAGAACGAAGAAAAACCAAATGCGAGATTGACGACGACGGCGGTAGCGGGAGCGGAAACGAAGACGAAGACCAAAGACAGAGACAGCAGCAAGAACCACAGCAAGAACAAAAGCCAAACCAAGAACGAAGACAACGAAGACAGCGGGGGCGATGACCAAAACCAATTCACACAAGAGAGCAAGAACGACAGCAGCAGCGAAAACCAAAACCAAGAACGACGGCAAGAACGAGAGCGACAACGACAGCGAGAAGACCAGCGGAAAGAACGACGAGAAACGGCAGCGAAAACGACAGCGACAACGACGGCAGAAACAACGGAACGAGAACGACAGACTCATGCAGTGAAACGACAGCGAGGGACTGGGCCCATAACCTAATGGTAGGTTCGGAGGGGCAAGGGAAAGAAGGAAGGCAGGTTGATGTGTGTGAGTGAAGGATTTGGTACCGAGGTTTACTTTGAAGCCGTTTTCCTGCAATACTTATGTTGGAAATCTTCGACCACATGCTAAGCTACAAGCCTGGACAGATATTACACGTGTACGTCGACGAAACCTAAAATGCTTGCAAGAGCATTCTCAGGATGTTTGGTCGTCAACGTGGACACGTGTTATATTTGTACACGGTTGCACTTTCCTATTATTTCCGAGCATGTTTCAATTTTGGTGTTGACACGTGTAAGTTATGTACCTCGTGGCACTCTACAGTACATTCTAAACATGTTTCATTTTTCTCGATTTGACATGTGTGTGACACGTATGACATTTGTCCTACACGTGTATGACACGTATGACGTATGTGCCACAGGGGTTATTAATCGTATTGTAAAATCTGTAATCTACAGTACAGTACATTCAGATATTATTGACTCTCAAACGGTCCCAAATTATTAGCAAGAGAAAGTACAAGTAGGAAGGTCATTTGATTATCAACCGAGAGTGGAAATAGGAGAGTCACTTGATTATCAACCGAGAGTGCAAGAAGGAGAGTCATTTGATTATCAACCGAGAGTGGAAGTAGGAGAGTCACTTGATTATCAACCGAGAGTGCAAGAAGGAGAGTCATTTGATTATCAACCGAGAGTGGAAGTAGGAGAGTCACTTGATTATCAACCGAGAGTGCAACAGGGAGAGTCACTTGATTATCAACGAGTGCAAGAAGGAGAGTCACTTGACGAGCCCTAATGGCTCGTATTGTATGTAGTTCGAAGAGTATAAGTAGCGCCAATAGTTGGCGACCAAGAGTAAAATGGTATCATCTTCTTTTCCCGTCAACCACCAGCAACCTTCAACCATCCTTCTTCCCTCTGCCCCGCTGACCTTTCTATAGGTTATGGGCCCAGTTCAACGCTGATCGTCGTCTTCGTTTTGGTTCAAGTTCGAGTTTCGCCGTCGTTCAAGTATCAGTTTGTTCAGCTCGTCAAGCAGAAGAAGAAGGTATCAGTTTCAGTCTCCGCTTTCGAGTTTGGTTTTTCAGTTTTTTCAGTTTTCGCCGTCGTTTTCAGCACCGTTTCAGCCGATTTTTCAGTTTGGTGGTCCGTCAGTTCCCAGTTTTTGGAAATCAACTTTGTGGTCTTGCAGCTTTGTCGTGGCAGTCGTTGTGTGAGCTGTGGGTGAGCCTTCCGCTA
>NW_005178648.1:0-15379 GCF_000350225.1 Chondrus crispus | reverse complement strand
TTACGAGGCGAACCGGGTCATGAACCATGAAGCCGTCGCCGGCCCGCCGCCGCGTGCGGGTACCGGGACGAGGACCGTACCGCCCCCCGGGGAAGCTTCTCCTCCTCCAAAAAACTAGGAGAACCTCAGCCCGGAGCAGCTGAGGTGGCCACAGTCACATCCCCGGATCACTCGCCCAGGGTGGCGGAACCGTCCTCACCCCCCGAGGCGGAGAAGCGGTACCGGATACTCGGCCGCAAACACACTGGGCCATCCCAGGGAGACCCCGACCCCGAACGGCTCGGTACCTTACGCCGACCATGGCGCAGAAACACCCCCCCGCTTGCAAGGGGTGTTAGCCATCCCGAGACAGTGCTCGCGCTGTCTCGGCGGAATTACAAGGTCTACGCAGACCTTGGATTATCCCCGTCGATATTGGTGCGCCAGCTCACAATATTAGATACAGGGGCTGGCTCCAATTTCGTACGGGCCGACACGCTTCCCTCCAGATGGGAAGCGCTGATTATTCCGGGTGAAATCCCGACGATCGCGGACGCCAATGGGAGACCATTGCGTACGAGCGGCCAAATCCCCCTCGTGGTGCGGTTAGGTGACCGTACCATGAGGTGTACCTTCATCGTCTGTGAACGATTAGCCGCCCCCGTGATACTGGGGTGCGACTTTAACGACAAGTTCGTCGAAGCCATCTACCCCCGGCGGAAGGAGGTGGAACTGGACGATGGTACTAAGATCCCCATCGTCCGGAAGCCGGCGTCTCGGGCCGCGAACGCCCCTCCCCTCCCGACGGAGCAAGAGTATGCCCCCGCCTCTGGGCGGACTTCCCCAAGGCTCAAGGTGTCGCGCGCCGTGGAGATCCCGGCGGGCACCCAGACTTGGGTATACGTTACAAGTGGACGGACCGGACTCTCGGTCCTCGAGGCGAACCCGCAGTTATATGCGAAGCATCGGATCTCCCTCTCCAACGGGGTGGTGCACATCACCCCGTTGCAAGAGTTCAAGGTCCTCATGGCGAACTTCTCGACCGCCAACAAGAGGTTGTCGAAGAACCAAGTCGTTGGCTTCGTCACTCCCCATCCGCGGGCGATGGTGCGCACGGCGATGCCGTTGGACGCGGTCCTAGCCGCGGAATTCTCCGAGGGGAGCCCCTCTCTACAGGGCGAGAGGCCCCCTCGTGGAGCCCTCCCCCAAGCGGAGCCATCCCCTCCGTCGGAGTCGGTTCCCCTCGACCACCTGCCGGCGCAAGTGCGAGGGCAGGTCCGCACCATGCTCGCGCCCTACGCCGGAATGTGGGATGGAAACTTGGGCGAGGTTCGAGCGACAGAGCATCGCATCGAGCTCACCCCCGGCGCCAAGCCGTTTCGATGTCAGCCCTATCGAGCTGGTCCCCGTGCCCGGGAGGCGGAACAAGCCTCGGTTGACGAGATGTTAGCCGGCGGGGTAATTTCCCGGTCCAAGTCCGAATGGGCGTCCCCCGTTGTGCTCATCCCCAAGTCAGATGGGAGCCTCCGTTTCTGCATCGATTATCGACGGCTGAACGCGTTGACCGTGCGAGATACGTACCCCATCCCTCGCATGGACGAGTGTCTTGACACACTCGGGGAAACCAAGGTCTTTTCTACCCTTGATTGTAACTCCGGGTACTGGCAAATTCCAGTCGCCAAGGAGGATCGACCGAAAACCACGTTTACGTGCCACGCCGGGACGTCTCAATTCAACCGTATGCCCTTCGGGCTGATGAACGCCCCGGCCACCTTTCAACGTATGTTGGATATCCTCCTCTCAGGCTATCGCTGGAAGAGCTGTCTCATTTACCTTGATGATATCATAATCTTCTCCAAAGATTATGACACGCACCTCAAGGATGTGGACGTAATACTCCGTGCTCTGCAGCAGGACGGATTATCACTTAAACTTAACAAGTGCAGGTTTTTTCAGGACTCTGTCGAGTACCTGGGTCATATCATTCGACTGGGCGAACTCGAGGTCCACCCGAAGAATGTGAAAGCACTCTCAGAAGCGACTCAACCACGGACCCAGACCGAGCTGCGCTCGTTCTTGGGAATGTGTAATGTCTACCGACGTTTCGTCGAACATTTCGCCAAGATAGCGGCGCCCCTTACGGCTATGCTCCGAAAAGGAGAGCCGGATGTCCTTCCCAATCTGGATGAAGAGCAGACCACGGCCTTCCAGACACTGAAGGAGTGCTTAATTTCGCCTCCGGTCTTAAAACTCCCACGACTGGGGCGCCCCTACTCACTGGACACGGATGCGTCAGACGCTCAGTTGGGCTGCACACTACTGCAGACCCACGAGGATGGACACCGATACCCTGTCGGGTATTGGTCACGCACGCTCTCGTCAGCGGAACGCAACTACTCGACAACCGAGAAGGAATGCCTCGCCATCGTATGGGCGGTACAGACGCTCCGCCCATACCTGGAAAGGGAGCGGTTCACGGTCAACACCGACCACCACTCCCTGCGGTGGCTGATGAACCTCGCCGATGCGAGTGGCCGACTTGCCCGGTGGCGCTTGCGCCTTGCCGAATATGACTTCGACGTAACTTACGTGAAGGGAATCAAGAACTGCCTCGCCGATGCGCTGAGTCGTATCCCATCTACGGGAGGCACGACTATCCCGATCGACGAAGAAATTCCTTGCTACACCGTCATGAATTTCGACGATGAGCCTCAGCATCAAGAGGAGACCTACGACACCACCGACGTCGAAATTTCCGCGGGCTGCTACCCGCTGGACCCTCCGGCCTCGATGGCCGCGATAACCCACGAAGACTTCTCTCGTGAACAGCACTCTGATCCATTTTGTAAGGAGGTGACTTCCCGTCTTGAGAAGGGGGAGGGGTTCGCTGAATTGCGCCGGTCCCGATTCTTCGTGAATCAGGAAGGTCTGGTCTGCCGGAAAGCCCACCTCGACGGTGTGGAACAGATCGTAGTACCCACAACCCTCCGGGAAAGGTTGTTGTACTTGTCGCATTATCCCGCCACCTCCGGCCATCCGGGAGGCAGGCGATTGTTCTATACGATAAGACAGCGGTTTTATTGGCCAAGCATGTCGGTGGACTCCTACTCGACCGTAAGGTTATGTCCCGACTGCGCGAAGGCACGCATCAAACTGCGAAAGCACAACTCTGAGTTGAAGACATTTCCTCCGTCAGGGCCCCTGGAGTACATCGCCATCGATATTCTCGGCGAGCTCCCCCGTACACCAAGAGGAAACCGTTACCTCTTGGTGATGGCGGACAGATACTCCAAGCTGACCAGGACGGTCCCGCTCAAGAGGATTACCGCTGAAACGGTTGCGCAAGCGTTCATTTCCCACTGGGTGTTCGTATACGGCGCCCCAGTGAAACTTCTCTCCGATAACGGAGGACAATTCACATCGAGGTTTTTCCTCGCCGTGTGCAAGATACTCTCAATTGAGAGCGTGTTCACCACGGCCTATCACCCCCAAACCAATGGGCAGGTGGAAAGATTCAACCGGACGTTGGTATCCACCCTCCGGCATTACCTCGCCGATAATCAACGTGACTGGGATCAGTACACGGATGCGCTGACGTACGGCTATAATTGCACGGCGAACAGGATGATCGGTATGCGGCCGTTCGACCTGGTATTATCCCGGACCCCGAGTCCGTTATCCCTGCAACAAACGCCGCTGTTGGACCCATCCGCCTCAAGGGCGCAGTTCAAGATCCGCTACCTAGCGTGGCTCCGCAGCCTGATGTCGACGGCCAGCCGCAACTTGCTGGCCGGACAGGAGCGGTATAAGAACGATTTCGATAATCGGATACGCCACCCCACCCCGGACTATCGGGTGGGGGATCAGGTACTCGTGAACCGCGAGGCTGCGCTACGCTCCGAGGAGAAAACGGACAAGGACCGGGTTAACAATAAGCTCACACCGCGAACCGAGGGACCCTTCCCTGTCGTACAGGTGGACGACCACACCGTCACCATCTTACGGGGGACGGGACTGAAGGACCGGCTCTCTCGCGACCGGGTCGTCAGGTCTCCCCCGCTTCGTAGCAACGTGACAGACCCCCCGCTGGGACCGGGGTCCTCAAACGGGGAAGACGAAAACCTCCCCGACGCGACCCCTTCGGAAGGGACCCCCGCGACACCGGCGCTCGCAAGGCCGCGGCCGCCGGGGCTGATGGACGCCGTCATCGGCGGAAGAACCGAGGACGCCCTCACACGTCTCGCTGGGTTCCGCTCTCGAATCGGGGCGAACCGCCCCGAAACAGCGAACTGCCCCCCGCCGCCGGACTCAAGACCCCTAACGAAGGAAACGCGTCCCGTTACGCGCTCGCAAACGGCGAGGGAACCCCCCGAGCCAACAGTGGACCCTACGGAACCACCCGCGTCCCGCCGCGACAGGGCCTCCGCCCCCCCGGCGACCGATCCCGCTCACCGCGCGTTCATCTCGTCGGGCGCGGCGCACCTGGCCGCGAGGTGCACGTTCCGACCCGACGCCTTCCGCGTACCTCTACGCGTGCCTTCGGGGCAGGCCCTCCCTCCTGCTTCCTCTGCGGGAGACCCCACCGACACCTACGTCGTGCAATCGCTAACCGGGCACGGGCCGGGAGATGACGGGCTCCCCCTGTTTCGCGTACGTTGGTACGGGTACAGCGACGCCGAGTCGACCTGGGAGCCCGCCCGTCATATCGACTACAACACGGTCGCGCGATATTGCCGAAGGGAGCGGGTACCAATCCCCGACCGCGCTCTATGGGGGCATCCCGGCAGCGTGGGAATCGGGAATTAGAGGGATGGATCGCGCCCCAGCACCTCGGTTGAGGTACGATAGCCGACTGTGGAGCCCCTGGAAACACGCGACGCGTCGACGCGGACCGCCGCCGGACGCCCTAGCCAGTCAACGCCGCCCACCTGTCGTATTTGATTTTTTTGATTTTTTGGGAATGGTTTGATTTTTCATTTTTTGGTTGGGGAGGCCCACTCCCGGGCGAGAACAGACACCGACCCGTCCCTTCCGGGAGCGGTTGACGGTGTCTCGCCCTGCAGTACAGTAGTCGCTCCCTCTCCCCACGCCCTCGCGGGTCACCACCCCCTGCGGAGGGAGAGAAAGACGCTCCCCTCCCACGTCAAGCAACTGTGGTATCCATCCCGGTCTCCCGCGTCCGTCGGCAACGATCCGCTCCCGCCTCAGGACCGAGCCACCAGCCCGACATGTGCGTCGTTCCGTTCGCGCGCTTTGCCGCGTCCTCTCCCCGTACGGGACCATCTCGTACGCGGCGACCGCGACCGCTATGCCCTTCAGCATAGCACATCCCGGGCCCCTACCCGCACGGGAGAGGCGAAAAATTGGTACACGCTTTGACAAAGTCCTTGCCCACGCTATAGCGTGTCCCGGGCCTCGACCCGCACGAGGGAGAAGAAAAATTGGTGCTCGCTTGAAGAAGACGCTGTCTTCGTGAGGGAACCCAGAACCACTTCCCTCGTCTACCGGTGGCACCCTCTACGAAGTGCCGCCCGAAACGGGTGATTCGTACCCCCGTGTTCGGGACGTTTTATTCCCTCGCCCCCAACGAGAATTACCATCCGCGCTGCGCTGTCGCTGACGGCCCGCCCCCACCGCCGCGCGCCGCGTCCCTACTCCCGACTTCGTGTCGTTTTATTACCTCGCCCTCGACGAGAATGACCTTCCGCGCTGCGCAGTCGCTGACGGCCCGCCCTCACCGCCGCGCGCTGCGACCCTACTTCCGACTTCGTGTCGTTTTATTCCCTCGCCATCGACGAGAATTACCCTCCGCACTGCGCTGTCGCTGACGGTCCGCCCTCACCGCCGCGCGCTGCGACCCTACTTCCGACTTCGTGTCGTTTTATTCCCTCGCCATCGACGAGAATTACCTTCCGCACTGCGCTGTCGCTGACGGTCCGCCCTCACCGCCGCGCGCCGCGACCCTACTCCCGACTTCGTGTCGTTATATTCCCTCGACTCAACAAGGACTACCTCCCGCACTGTGCTGTTCGCTGACGGCCCGCCGTCACCGCCACGCGCCGCGGCCCTACTTCCGACTTCATGTCGTATACTCCCTCGCGTTGGGCGAGACTACCGGCCGCACCGCGATAATCGCCGATCGTCTCCGGCACGCTGCTACGCGCGGTAACACCGACCTTACGCGTCGCGTCCCCCCTCGGGCGGCACGAGCCCTCCGGAGGCGACCGCCGTCGGGGTCCTCACAGCGTGGTCGCCTCGCACCGGCGACGAGGAGGCCGCGAGCGCGTCCCCCGCGGGCTCACCTGCCGCCACCTCGCTCGGCTCCGACGTCCCCTCCGCGAGCAGACGATGTAGCTGTTCTCGCCATTGCGGATCCTTCAGCCAACCGCGCAGCTCGGCGTCCGTCATCGTCGCTGTATCGCGTCGCTCCACCCCCCTCGGGTGGGGGTCCTCAGTACCCTTCCCAAAACCGACGCCGCGACGCCGGACGCGCCGACCCTCGCCCTCTCGCTCCGCGAACCGGACTTCTCCGGAACGTCCCCCTCCGCCGCCTCCTTCGGCAACCCCTTCCCCTCCCCTCAGTAATTCCGGTTGGTCCAGGCGAAGCGTTCCGCTCTCGAGCCGAACCCAGTTGCCACGGTCCGGGCGGCCCGCGTCATGCTGTCTCCCAGGGGAGTAGTGCGTGCTCCGGGGGTTGTCGAAGTGATGGCCCTGAGCGTAAGGGACGCGCGACCAGTCGATGTCCCCGTGGAGAGCCAGGAGGACCCGTAACTGTCGCTGTGCTTCTGTGCTACCCAGGATGCGCGTCAAGTCCAGCCGGTGCAACCACTCCACGACCATGGTCGGGAGGATGAATAACCGCCCCTCGTGGGCGTACTTCAAGAACCGCCCCGCAACTAAGGCGAGCCACTCGCTGAGAAAAACCATCCAGCGTGCGGACTGAGGGTCCTCCGTGAGACTCAGTCCAAAGTACACCACGCACGGGGGAATTTCCGCAATGAAGTCCGCAGCGACTTCGTACTGCGCAAACCACGCCGGTATCTCAGGATACCGCGTGCTCAACACCGTCCGCTCGAATGTCTTTACCTCCACCCATTCGTATGCGACGAACACCCCCATCCGGTTACGCATGCGTCGCTCAAACTTGAGCTTGGCATGCATCGCGGGGTCGCGCCTCCGATCTGGGGATCGAGCGAAGTCCTCCGGCAACAGAGGTCGGTCCCAGGCCATCATGGCCACCGAGGGTTCTTCCTCCCGGATGCGGAGTTCATCAAATATTCGTTTCAGATTCGCAACGTACCCCCGGTCCCCATCCGCCCGATACGCCCAGGTGTCCAGGTTCCAAGCCCGAGGGACGAGCCTGTTACAGGGGGTACGGCGTATACGTTGGCGAATTAATTCCACGAAGGCCACACGGGTCTCCGTGTTCACCCGTCTGAATTCCGGACGTAACAAAGCCGGCTCCACGACCAGGCGGCGCGTGAAGTCGCGAGAGCCGACGGCTGCCACGCTCAAACCCCCAGGGAGTTCCCCAGTAGACGTCGCGTACGCACGGATCAATTCCGCGTCGCGTAAACCCTCCGGCGCCATAAAAGGGGCTCGCTCGAAGAGTAGCGCATCGTCGTACAAGTTCCGACCCCATAAGTCTCGTGGTCGGGGCCACAGCTCGCCCTCGAGGGCCGAGACTCCCCCGGGGGGGTACATCGGCGCGTGCATCTCGGGGAGGCGGGACGGTACGCGTTCGCTCGGGGATGCCACCGCCGCGGACCTCTATCACGTCGGCGCCACGGAGGTAAGAGACTGGTACGGCGTACCTTGCGTATCGTGGGCTCCGCGTTCGCGCGTCGAAAGGCGGAGTTGTCACAAAACAAAAGGGGGGAAGGGGCACAGAAGGTGAGCTGCTGCGGTGTGGCCCTGGGCACCGACCTACTTCAGGGGACCCACGAATACCGTTGCCCTCAGCCACCTACGTTCCGCCCCCGATCATGGCTGGCGGGGGATCGTCGAGTCCCCCGGCGGTACACGAACCGCCCCAGTCAGGGCTCGCGACGCCCGAGTATAAGGGGGGGGGCTACGGTACATATGTAAGGCCCGGACTGCCGCCCCCTGTTACGGGACACCTGCCCTCCGCCGGGACACCTGTTCTCGAAGGGGCAACCCGGGCTCGAGCCACGGCCCCCCCCCGGCGTGCGCTGGCCGTGTCCCTCCCCGCGCCGTTCGCGTATCCGTTACCATCGTATTCCACACGACCCGGAGGCCGCGGAAAACCGCGCTCGTGGCGCGAGGAAGGGAGCGTGGGAGAACACCGCGCTCGTTGGCGTGAGGAAGGAAGCATCGGAGGACATCGCGCTCGTCCAGGCGGACAGGTATCGGAGAACACCGCGCTCGTTGGCGCGAGGAAGGGCGCATCGGAGAACACCGCGCTCGTTGGCGCGAGGAAGGACAGGTATCGGAGAAGACCGCGCTCGTTGGCGCGAGGAAGGGGGCATCGGGGGACATCGCGCTCGTTGTTGCGAACCGGGAGCATCGGAGGACATCGCGCTCGTCCAGGCGGACAAGTACGCGTGCTGGTACGAAGAAGTGCGCGTGGCGTGAAGAAGTGGACATCGCGGCTGGCAGGGGCCCGCCCCCCCTCATAATTCCGGACAAGGCGATGTCCCGTGCCAGACCACCGGCGGTCCACCAGTCGCCGTAACCAGGGTTCGCGCAGACGATCTATTCTAAGCGGGGGGGCTATGTAGTGCACTGACCCACCTTTTCCTTTTCCCAGGGGACACCTGTCCCCGGCCAGCACGACTCCTTCTCCGGGACACACGTGTACCGCGCGCCACGTGTAACCAGGCGTCAAGGCTCCTGTGTCCAGGTGTCACCCCCCCCCACGTGTAGTGGTTGTCATACCTCCCCAAGGGGAGTTTCTCCGGTCGTCGCCGCCGTCGTTTTAATTTAGTCTCTTTTAGTTTAATTAATTATAGCTCCGACGTCGGCTAGTATACAGCCGACGTCCGACCCTAAGTAAATCCTCACGAAGCTTTGGGTCTACAACTCGGGTTTCTGGAACGGAGTCGTAGCCTCGCGTCGGTCCCCGTCCCACGACGGTACCCTGCGAGCCATCTACGTCCCGATTCCCTCCTGCCTCTACCGCGCGCGTCGTCCCGCCACGCCCGGCTCTCCGCGCGACAGCTGTCCCTACCGCTCCGCCCCTCCTGGGCTCTGTTTCCCACTTTTTCCCTTACTTTCCCTACTGCGCTTCGCGCCCGGCCCCGTACCGGTCCCTTACGGGTGGTCTCCCGATAACCCCCTACACGCGCCCCCGAACGCGCGCGCTCTGCCAGAGGGGGATCCCACCCCTTCCCCCTCAGTGCACGACACACCTTCGGTAGCGAAGTAGTTCTCGGCTCCCCGGGCCGTTTGAAAACTGGGAGGGGGGCCGGTCGACGTCGACGGGGCGCCATCCAGGGCAGCGAGAACCTGTTTAACCGGGCGGGGCTTCCCGAACTCCACGCGGCGCCCTGACCCATGCCGGGCCCGGAACGCGTCGCCGTGCGAACGCGCGTGGGCGATGGCATCCTCGAACGAGGATCGCGGTCGATCCTCGCGAGCTTGTAACACCAGCGGCTTGATCGCGGAGGTGAGCCCCTCGATGAAGAGGGTCGTCCTCTCGTATGTCGAGTGCACGTCCCCGCACTTTCCCAGGGCGGTGGAAATTCGAGTAGCGTACTCGGTTTCTAATTCGCCCGGCTTCTAGCGTAGCTCCCTCAATGCCGTGAGAGCTCGCTCGATCTCGAGGTTCGTCGCATACGTGCGTAACAGCCAATTGACGGCGGCGGCCCAGCTCGCGATCCCCTGAGATTTGCGGTGCAGTCCCCGCTGGGACTCATACGCTTCCTTAGCGGGCGGAGCCAGCAGATGGGGTAGGGCCATCAGGGCCATCGCCTCGGTCATATTGGCGTTGTCAAAATTTTCCTTGCAGCGAGCCAGGAAACTGATGACCCTGATAGGATCTACCCCGCTGAATTTGTACTCCCCCATGACCACGAGGAGGTACTGCACCCTCTTACGGGTGGTAGCGTAGACCCGGTCGTCCAGGGTTGGGTCGGTATCCACGAGGCGGTAGGCTCGGTAGTTACACACACCTCTGAACCGGTGGTTCGTCGGCTTCCAGACAGAAACTTTTTTCTGTTTGGGGCCGAACGTCGGCGTTGGGGCCGTAAGGGACTCTGACTCGGAGTCGGTCTCCGAGTCAGAGGAGGATGTCGAGGACGGGCTTGAGTACCCGTCCGGAGGGTGTCCATCCTTTCGTCCTTTGCGACGGTTCGCCTTCCGCTCTTTCCGACTGGGTTTGGACTTTTTTCGTCGTCCACTCCCCTCGTCGTCTGAGCTTCCCCCTTGATCGGGGTTCCCTCCCCGTAACTTCTGGGAAGGTAAATCACCTTTAAGGTGGATAGGTCCGGCGGAGGCTCCCTCGCGGGAGGCTCCTGCCGCGGTTCGCGACGCCTGCGGATTGGCGGAGAATTGGGGTGCGGTCTCCATGGAGGGGACCGGTATCCCCGCGGCTTGCAGCGCCGGAGTTGTCACGTTGGAAAAGAGCAGGCTCTTATTCAACGGGGGCAACCCCTCAGCGGGAGGGTGAGTCGCTACTCCGACTGTAGTCGGAGGGATTCCAGCAGCGGAGGCTGATGTTTGCGTCTTCAAGATGGCAATTTCTCGACGGAGGGCCTTGAGTTCCTCCGCCGTGGCGGTCTCCTCTTGCTTACGCAGGATGGCAGCCTCCTTGGCGCTGGCAGCTATGTCCGCCTGCCAGGCCTTGGTGAGCACGCCTTCCAGGGCGGTTAGGCGATCGCGCTCTCGCGCGGCTTGTACCTCGGCTTGGGCCGCGATAGTTTCCTCAATAAAAGTCTTGAGGTTTTCTCGCAGCGCCGACGGTTGCGATGCGAGCTTCTCCGCTACAGTATTGAGCGTGAATCTTTCCGCTTCTCGGAGAGTCTCGCGACAACTCCGAGTGATCTACGCCGCAACTGGCGGAGGCACGTCTCGAGGGCGGGTCTCACGGGACGAATCGGACCCGGATACCATAGCCTTGAGCTTGTCGAAACCTGTTGAAACAGAGATAGAACACCTAGGACCAAAAACGGTAAGGGATAAGGGACACTCCGTAGACTTCTAGGTCGGGAGACCAAAATGTCGTGCACTGGGGGGGGAGTGTGGGATCCCCCTCTGGCAGAGCGCGCGCGTTCGGGGGCGCGTGTAGGGGGGTTATCGGGAGACCACCCGTAAGGGACCGGTACGGGGCCGGGCGCGAAGCGCAGTAGGGAAAGTAAGGGAAAATGTGGGGAAACAGAGCCCAGAAGGGGCGGAGCGGTAGGGATAGCTGTCGCGCGGAGAGCCGAGCGTGGCGGGACGACGCACGCGGTAGAGGCAGGAGGGAATCGGGACGTAGATGGCTCGCAGGGTACCGTCGTGGGACGGGGACCGACGCGAGGCTACGACTCCGTTCCAGAAACCCGAGTTGTAGACCCAAAGTTTCGTACCGTTTTACTTAGGGTCGGACGTCGGCTATATACTAGCCGACGTCGGAGCTATAATTAATTAAACTAAAAATACTAAATTAAAAATGACGGCGGCGGTGGCCGGAGAAACTCCTCTTGGGGAGGTATGACAACCCTTACACGTGGGGAATGACACCTGGACACAGGGGCCTTCGCGCCCGGTTACACGTGACGTGAGGTACAAGGGGGCACCGGAGGGGGGAGCCGCGCTGGCCGGGGGCAGGTGTCCCGAATGAGAAGATGAGGGGTGTCAGTGCAATACACGGCAACGTCGACAGGTGCGGAGGGGAGGCATGGGCGGTTAAAGCACGGCGATGGGGCCCGGCCAGGATGGCGGGCGGGGACGAAGCGGCGGTCCCAAGGGAGGGCGAGAGGTGGGGATGGGAGCATGGGCGTGAGAAGCAGGGCGAGGAGGCCCAGCCAGGATGGCGGGCGAAGGCGAAGGCGAAGGCGGGGCGGTCGCGGTCGCGATCGCGGGGAAGAGCGGTGGGGCGTGCGACGTCTCGAGAGACGCGCTGGAGGTGTTTCCGCCGTACCCGTCTGCGCAGGGCGCGAGCGCGTTGGCGTGAAGCGGATGCGGCGGGTGCGGCGACGGAGGGAACTCTACGGACGAGGGACCGAGTAATGTTTTTATTTTCACTAATCAAGGAGGGGCCGATGCCATATCATTGGGCAGGCTTCAAGGACTCACACTTGGGCGGGACAAGATAAGGCCGCGCCATGATAAGGCATGCGGGCGAGGGTGGCTGAGGCAACGCTTGACCATATGGCATAACTAAGACGCTGAGAGAGACGAGACTTTGCAGTACCAAAGGTGGTACCGGTGCGGATGGCAATTTGATGGGAGAGGGATTCGAGGACAGATGTAGAGCGGGCGCTGGGAGCGCCCAGGGTGTCGAACGCAAGAGGCACAAAGTGCCAGTCCAGAAGAGGGAGCGAGGCGTCGGCTTGTAGATGTAGAGCGGAGCGGATGATGCGAGCGTGCGTGCCTAGCTTGTCAGCATCCGCCACTTCGGCGGCGCCGGCTATACCGCGAGCAGCCGGGATGAGGGCCCCCACGCAGTAGGGGCTCCGGACAGTGACATCGTAAGCCGTAGGACGGTCTGGCAGAGCTCCCGCAGGAGGCGGAGCGGGCTGAACGAGGAGATCGGCGGGGCGGTGAGCCGTGCCAGGGATGAGAAAAGGGACTTCCATATCACAGCTCAATCCTGCGGCGCGGAAAGCATGTCGTGCCAGAGTGTTCCGCACCGTGTTGTGACGATGCACAGTACCGAAGCCGTGCTTGCACATTGCGGCATGGTCACCGCGTATATCCATGGGACGGCGACAGTGAGAGCAGAGTAGGGTCTGGATGGAGTCATCGTAGACCGGGGAGTCAAGTTGACGGCGGAGCATACATGACCATACCTCACTGGAGACGCGTGATGTAAGGGCAGGATGAGCACACAAGAAGGAAGCGGCGCCTGGCGCGCACAAGGAGTTGTAGCGCGCTCGGCGGCGTACGGAGACGGGGGTGTGGTCGGAGGGGCTGGGGAGGCGATCCCATGCAGACTTTTCCCAGTACATCCTTGAGAAGGCGCCATGGAGAGCCTGAAATAATGTCGTGTGTACGCGTTCAGGTCTGTCCAGGAGGGCGTCTGGCTCGAATGGGCCGAGGGGGGAGTGTGCTGATAGCACGCCACGAGTGCGTATTTCCGGGTTGATGGACGCGAGCACTCGGACGAGATGGCGGCGTGCCATGCCGCGGTAGAAGGGCACCGAGGGGTTAGCAGGACCTTTAACGCGGATCGGGGCGGCTTCTAGAAGGCTGGCGGCATAGGACGCATGCACAAACGGGGATAGCGGAGTGAAGCCATGACCTCCCATACGAAGATGTATGCCAATTTGAGTAGAAATAGATGCGGAGAGAGGAACGTTGTTCAGGCGAGAGTATGTGGCGCGTTGGAGTTCGTCAAAGCGCACAGCAAGCGGGAGGGACAAGATCGGGAGTGTCAAGCGGAACGTATGTTCCACCCGGCACAAAGAGCCGGTGACGCGATGGAGGTGAAACCGAATGCGGGCGTCCGGAATATCCTGAAGAGGACGAAGCGCGTCGGTGCAAGATTGGATCTTGTTCTGTAGATAATTCTTGATGAAGGCGTCAGAGCCGAGGGGGGTGCCAAGGAGAACCAGTCCACCTTCAGAAGGGACCTGAACAGGGAAGACATCGAGAAGTGGGGAGAGATTGGCGGGGGAGGACGATGGCCAGAACGCACGACACTTGGAAATGTTTACATGGAAACCGGCCGCAGGGCCAGAATTTCGAAGAATTCGGAGTGCCTTGGTGACCTCAGCAATTGTGCCTATGAGGGTTCCATCATCAGCGTACCAACGGTTGAGGGCGAGGTTGCACTCGCGGCTGAGACGGCGGATGAGGGGTTGGATGGCGAGCGAAAACATGAGCATGCTGGTAGGATCGCCCTGCTGCGTACCCTCTTGGCTGAGCATTAGAATTGGAGGCGACGATGGCAGGACAAGATCGGGGACAGCGTGGCCATATATTAGGTTTAGAAATCGTGATAGGGTCGGGGTCTGAAGAGGTGCACGATGCAGCATGGCTTGGCGGGAGAACGTATTGAATGCGTTGCGGGCGTCGACGGAAACAAGGACGTAGTTGGGGTCTCGACCATGGCGCCGCATGAGCATGCGGCAATCATGAACGATGGCATCCATGCCAGATGGCACGCCATTTGCGAGCTGTTCGGGAGAGAGCCGGTCGCGTGTGTCATCTATAGCGGCAGGCAGCAGCACTTTGGTGACAAGCCGGCGAAGCGCCTGGCCAACGGCGATGGGGCGGATCTTGTCGGGGCGTGGCTGGAGGGGAATAAGGGTAGAAGCAGCGAGAAGTGGTACAGTACGGTCAGGCAGATCGCCAGAGGCAAGTCGTTGAACCAAGCGTGTTAAGGCAGAGAGACCAGTGACGCCCGCCTCCGGGCTGAGGGATGTTCGAGCGAGAAGTTGGAGGAGGCGTGGTGAGAGGCGGTCGGGGCCGGCGGCGGAGGTGGGATTCAAAGATCGTGCCCCGCGAAGGACTTGAGCTTCCGTGATGTCTGGCGCCGGGGGGAGGTCCATCTGCGGGAGCGCTTGTATCGGGGCTGCCGGGGAGGGTTTAAGGGCAGCCAAAGCGTTGCGGGTGGCAGGGGAGCGGAGATCAGCAAGAGGCTTGTCGGTGAGGGCTCTCATGGCGCGGCTGTACTGTGCGTCAGAAGCGAGCCGCATGGCGCGACCAATGCGACGGCGGGGGCAAGCGGAAGCCGTGTGGCGCCGGGCGTGTCGGTCCTGACATTCAACATCAGCTTGGTGAGCGTGGAGAGCTTCATGCCATAACGCAGGCCAAGCAAGGCCAGAAGAAGCTCGACGGATGCGTTGGCGAAGGGCATGTTGTTGAGCTTTGTGGGAGCGCCAGCCAGGCTCGCCGCGGAAGGAGCGGCGAAGGACAGCGACAGGAAGGATGTAGAGGTGAAGGAAAGCCTTGTGGGTGTCGGCGGGGTCCCGGGTGGCGGCAGCAGCACGAACGAGCTTGATGAGTAGAAGGGTTAGGCTATGCAGGCACGGGGAAGGGATAGAAGAATATACTTGGGAGGGGCGAAACGGGCAGAGAAGGAGATCGCGAACGGAAGGGAGAGAGAGGGGGGGAGAGGAGGTGGAGGGCGGGCTGTCAGCGGGTAACTGGGACGGGGGCGTTGCGGCGGAGGAAAGGGATGGTTGAATCACTGTGATGATGGGGGGTGTGGGAGCGGGACCGCGACGGGAGAGACGGTGGGGCTACAGAGACGGCGGGCTGGCGGGAGTGTCGCGGAGATGGAGAGGGGACG
>NW_005178647.1:0-15419 GCF_000350225.1 Chondrus crispus | reverse complement strand
GACGAGGGTCATCTCGCTGAAGGACGTCCCAGAGTATACATCGGCCGCAAAACCGATTCCGAACGCGGGGGCGGTCGTCAGCAGGGGCGAGAGCTTGAGGGCCAGGCAGGCCGCCGTGGGACGCGCGGAGGAGGAGCTGAGAATGGGGCAGATGAGACTCGAGGTCCTTAGAAAGGAGATTGAAGGCAGACTGCCGCCACAAGTATCTATCGCGAATTTGTTAGATACGGAGAATGACGCCGCGAGGGCGAACGACGCATCCGCCTAGGTAGGTAAGGCACCTGCTTTTTTACCTAGGCCCGTATTGCAAAATGGAGCAACAAGCTACCGTTCCTCGTGCTTTGTGGCCACACAGAGTTGCGAAGCATAACTTGTGTGCCTCGATTTGTGTGTATTGATATTGTCAAGTAAAAACAAGAAACTAGTTGCTCCGTTACTCGCGAACACCTGCATCTCCAAACGCCCGCCAGCGTCAACTATTCATTTTCTTGCCTTTACGTGCACATTACTGCCATCTCAACGGCAGAGAAACACACACATGGTCAGGTACTCCGACTCGGGCATCTCCGGTGTGACGGGGTGGTCCGACGCTGCCCCCACCGTCTTCAACAGGGTGACCTCGCGCCCCAGTGAGCTGGCTGCCTCCCGGATCACCTCTACAAAGAGGTGCCGATTTTGCGTCATGGCGGCGGAGCAAGAGCATGTGCAAAGCAGTCCTCCTTGTTTCACCATCCGCATCGCCGCCAGGTTCAGCGACCGATACTTGTGCGTAGCCCGCGGCAACGCCTTGACGTTCGGCGCATACTTGGGCGGGTCCACGATCACGACGTCGAAGGACCCCTGGTCTTCTTCGGCGCTTCGTAAGTACTTGATCACGTCCGACTGCACGAACGTTATCTTGTCAGAGACGCCGTTCAATTCGGCGTTTCTTTGACCCATTTCGATCGCGCGCCCGCTAGAGTCGATGGCAACGACAGAACAGTCGTCGCTCCCCAGCGCAGCGTTCATGGCAAACCCACCCGTATAGCAGAACAAATCAAGAACCCGCTTTGAGCCCCCGCGCTGGTTGACCAGATTCCTTATAAAGGCTCTATTTTCTCTCTGATCCGCATAATGCCCGGTCTTCTGACCGCGGGTTAGGGCGAATCTCGAGAGCTCATACTTGACGTCGCACTCGTTGACGATGACAGCAGGATCTGTGATATCTGTGACAGCAGGATCTGTGATATCTGGGTGAAAGCCAGCTCGAACGTCTGTCGGAGAAGTCATGGTCTCATTTAGTGAGGTAAACAAAGAATCTTTGACACCGGGGTGAAAAGGAGCGCGCACATCCGTCGGTGAAGTAGATGCGCCATTCAACGGAGCCGGATGTTCGGCCTCGTCAGCTAAGCCATCTTGTCTCAATCTGTCGACGTTGCGCCGCCAAACAATATCGGCACAGGACGGAAGCACAGCATTTAGGCCACCAATGATCCGGTCTTTATGCTTTTCACACCACAAGGCCGAGCTGGACACGACCAAGGTATCTGCGACCCTATCGACGACCAATCCACTGAGCCTATCCCCTTCGCCATTAACGACGCGGTAAATATTGGTGGCCTCGCCGGGCAGAGCGATGGCCTCCCTGAGTGCGACAGCGTTGCGCATCCTGGCGACGATCTCGGCGGCATAGTCCCAGGGCAACGGGGGATCTAACTCGTCGCTCGGGGCAACGTGTTTGAGCATGCGCACGCGAAACATACTATGCGGATTAAAAAAGCCGTAGCCAAGACAGGCGTAGGCGCCATTGCACACGGCGACGGGGTCGCAGTCGGATAAGGTGTGCCCCGGCAGGGGTATGTGTCGCTCAACGGAGCCGGCAAACACCATGGGGTTTCGCTGGTCGCGGAACAAATTGGCCTTGCCGCGCTTGAGCACGACGACGCTCAGGCCGGCGTCCAGCAGCTTGTCGATGCTGGCGTTGTGGTTGCGGCCCTCCTGGACCGCGGGGGACGTTACCTGCGCTTTCGCGGTTACCACGCGGCAGGCGCTGTAGCTACGGCGGGGAGGGCATTTGCTTAATCTGGTGGGCAATTGGGCGCCGCGGAACGAGGTTATCGGGCTGGATTCGAAGACGAAGGCTAACATTTTGGGGGGGGGAGGGAGGAGTTGGGAAGACGTGGAAGGGGGTCTTCGGTGAGTTTGTTTGCGAGTAAAAGTGAGAGCAAAAAGGGGGGAGATGGGGTGTGTGGTGGTTTTAGAGTTGGGATCTAGGCTCTGCGGTAGGAAAATGTGGCAATCTCTGCCGTTGTCGTGTAAAGGGATGTGATAAGTCCCTTACGAGTTAGATAGCGGCGGTCCGCGGTGTTTAAAAGGAGGACAACTCGCAAGTCCTCTTTGCTGTCTCAATCAAACCGTCATGCGCCGTCTTTTTAACCATAAATTAGAAAAAAGGTTTTTGCCCTGCAAGTCAAGCAAGTCCTGGACTTGCAGAGCAAAAACCTTTTTAGTCAAGCAAATCCTGGACTAGGAAGTCCTTCACTTACAGTCCAGACCTCGGCGTTGTCAACTTTCTACCATGCAACGCTCCTCGGAGCACCTTTCTCCCTGCAATACCAGAGTCAAGCCCTCCTACAACAGCGTACCGTGTACAGGGGTCCGCAAAACGGCCCCCGTCCCACCAACTCTCTCAACATAACACCATCATCTAGCTAGTTCTTCATCTCTCTCCCTCCCTATACCTCTACGTCTCGAAGAGTACCAGATGGCATTCCAGCTGTCGTGTCAAGCCAAATATTTAATTGCGCAGTACCAAGGGTACTTGACATTTATCCTTCTATCTTGCACCTGCAGACCCCCTGTTGATAACAGAGATTGACAGCAGGTACGATGAAAACGACTGTGTTCGTTCCATAGAAACATCTTCCCAATCCTCGTGAATAAACCAAAAATCATTGTTAACAGCATTTGCTTTCTTATGGTATCCCTTACAATGATACAGCTCAACCGCCGCTTCATCGAAACCGCGCATCCCATACCCTCGCTTCCTCTCATGCGCAAACTCTGTACAATTCCTCACAAACTGCGACCCAGGCAGCATCATCAGTTCCAACCATGGTCTCTTCGAGCTGATCCGCACGGCCTTCCTTACATTCCAATCTACCCCATCCTCCCACTCAGCCCCTGCCCTTCGCACTGCGCAGTTGAATCCAATCTGATCGTCTCCATAAAGCAACACATCCCGCAGAACGTAATCCAAGAAGAACTCTCGCATTTGCGCAGACGACCGCATCAGCATCCACCCCATGCACGGCCAGTGCCTCCACTCCATCCTCCCAGGTCCCGGGGAGGGGCAAGCGTCCGGCAGTTCTCCTTTCGTCGGGTTCGGAAAGTTGGACGGCGAGGAGATCATGTCGAGAGTCCCGTCGTGAAAGTGCGAATGCACGCTCGTGAACGGCGACTTCATCATCACCGCGTCCACGTCGCACACCAGCACATCCATTCCGTGCTTCAAAATCATGTACGTCGCGAGCGTGCGGCGTATCCAAACGTCCGACTTTTCCACCTCGCTCTCGCAGGGGCCTCGCAGTAGCGGCACAACCGGCGCGCCGCGTTCCCGGAAAAAGCCGTGCGCGTCTTCGTCGAGGGCGACGAGGATGTAGTTGTCAAGATGTATCCGCAGCATGCTTGCGCACCAGTTAAGGACGACATCGTAGGTGCCGTCAGTCACGACGACGAGCACCACTGTTCGGAACTGCTGCCGTTGAAACGCGAGCCGGATGATCCCGTCGTAACACGCCTTGGAGCCCCAGCCGCCGATGCATGCACCACCCCGGTGCAAACCTTCGAGCACATCGTCGATTGTACCCCCGCCTTTTGTTTGCGAATGCTTTGTAGTAACCGGGGGTTTGGTTGTCGTGGGTGTTGATGTCGACGCGTCAGCATAATTGTCTGGTCGTGCAGCTTTGACGTGTACATTCGAAACGTCGGATAGTGATGCCAGTGTACCAGCATACAGGTCGGGTCGGCCAGCGGCAACTTCGGGTACTGGTGCCGATGCATCAACATACTTGTCAGGTGACCGCACTTTGGCGTCGGATATTGATGAAGATGGTGCGGCATGTTGGGCAGGTTGTCCTACTTTGACTTCGGGTATCGAACTATCGGCATACTTGCCAGACCGGGCGACCTTTGGGCCTGGAGCAGAAACGTCAGATATGGATGCCCATGCAGCAGTATACTGGTCAAGTGGGGCACCTTCAACGTCGGGTGATGATGCAGGTGCACCAGTATACTTGTTAAAGCGGGCAAGTTTGACGTCTGCAACAGAAACGTCGGATAGCCATGCCAATGAGGCAGGATACTTGCCGGGTGGGGCGAGTTGGATATCGGGGGTGAGTGGACGGCCGTCGAGAGTATTCGATTCTTTCACTGAAACAGCGGATATCGGCGTGGGAGCGGTGTGCCTTACACTCCTTGCGACCGTCATGAGCATTGTCGAGGCACTCGCAAAGGAAGGGATGCGAGCGGTTTGTTTGGCTGCAGTTTCAATGGGGTTGCCATTTGCGGCCATGGCGTAGCGCAAGTGTGAATTGAGGCGATGATGCATATTTGAGAGGTTCCCTACGATGTTGACAGGGCCAAACATTGCGGTGCCGAGAATGAAGAGGGCGGCGATAGTTTTGCGGAAGAATGTTGGCTGTCGGGATGGGGTTCGGCTCCCATGTTTCATGGCAAGCAGACCGTGGATGTGCTGCATTCGTCGATACATCCATACGGGATGTACAGCTAAAAGCGGTGAGGCAGGAAAGTCATGCAATGGAAGGTGGTGTGTGAATTTCAGTTGGTTCTCAAGCTCTGTGATTTTCCCTGTCGAGAGCAAGTATCGGTGGACATTTTGTTGCTGTCTCGAAGGCTACAGAGTGTTCCGAGCAACAGAAGGGGTTTGAAGGATGTAGACGCATTGAGAGGTTGACGTGGCGGGGAAAATAGAGGTGTCAGAAAGAGTCGACGCGGTCCCGCTTGCTCTTGGGATGCTTCCATGACAAGCTCTGCTTACGCGTAGCGAGTCAAAGAGAGGTCATTTGTCGGGCCAACGAATTCATCATCGAGAACGAAGAAGATCAAAAATCGAAAGACGTTGCTTCTGCAAGTGACTTGACTTTCAGGAAACAGGTTTAGAAGGAAAGTATAATCGCTTCCGTTAGTGTCTTCCTCCATGTGCTCTCCTCGCCAAACGCATCAACGAACAATCGGTTTCGTTGGTCTTCCTCCATGTCCTCTCCTCCCCAAACGCATCACCGCCCGCCATGTCCTGGTATTCCGAATAAAAAATAAAAATTACCCCCAGCAGGGCTCGAACCTGCGACCCTGGCGTTATTAGCACCATGCTCTAACCAACTGAGCTATGGAGGCCGATTGACATACTGCTTTCGTTCGCTCGCCAAAATTGAAACAATTTAGAGTTGGTGAAGCGTGTAAAATATCACAACTTGGGAACCACACACAGCTCCCGCGATGCCGAAGAAGACGAACGAGTTGCGACCTCCGCCGTTGTCGCCGCCCTCCACCGCTGCCCTCGCCGCGCCGCCGTTGGAGGCCGCAGCACTCTCTCCCCTGGACCAATGATCTCAGATAGCCCCACCGCCGACCCCCTGGCCCCCTCTCACAGCGCTTCCCTTCCACCATCCATGACAGACGCATTCTCGCCCTCCCCTGAAAACCGACCATTCCCCCTCCCGGACGCCCCACCCCTCCCCTTGCCGTCGGTCCACGAACTCCTTTCGACCCCGATTCGGCCCTCGGACATTTTCACTTCTATCCCTGGCCCTTGCCTGCATAGCACTGTTCTACTTCTAATTCGCCTCGTGCGCGCTGCCACAGCAGCTAACACCCCCGACGCCACTCATCAAGCATTTATGCGCCTTCACATGCTGCCTACTGTTGTGCTCCGAAAAGCTTTCCGTGGAGAGCCCGGATGGCGTTCCTCGCGCGGTCAAATGCACGCCCTCCGTCTCCGCCTACGTAGGGCAAGCACCGGTCGCGAATGGGGTACCTTGTGGAGAGAAGCCCTTCATGCTCACGAAGCACGGCGGGCATGGCAGCACACACACTCCAAGCTCCCTTCACCCCACAGCTCTCGCGCCGCGCAAGCCGCCCGCGCCATGCGGCTAGCCTCCCAAGCCCAGTACGGGCGCGCGATGCGCACGTTCACCAACCCTCCTCTCGCCAACCTCAACGACACGGCCACGGTTGCAGCACTGCAAGCCCTTCACCCCGACCCTCCCGTCCCCGTCATGCCTCTGCCGCCCTCCGCACAACCACGGCCGCCAGAGGTCTCGGAGCAATCCGTTCTCCGTGCCGTCAGGCGCCTCAATCCCAACTCAGCCGCCGGTCCAGACCGCATGTCGCCCAAGCTCCTGCACCTCCTTGCCCACACACAAATTAGTCCCGAAGCAGGAGTGACCGGCATCTCTGCGCTCACAAATCTCGTCAGCCGCCTGGCCCGTGGTTCCCTTCCGCCTTGCACCATCCCCCTTGTCAGTGCCGCAACTCTGCTGCCCCTACAGCCACGCCCGGCCAAAATTCGCCCAATTGCAATTGGACAAAGCATCCGTCGACTCGTCACGAAAGTCCTCCTCCCAGCCGCAATAGAGGATTGCCGTGACCACTTCGCTCCTGAACAATTAGCCAATGGTGTTCCGAACGGCATGGACGCTATCGTACACGACGCCCGGATGCTACTTCGTCGGCATGGAAGGGACCCACACTACGTCATGGTGTCAATTGACGCCTCCAATGCCTTCAACCGTTTCTCCCGCCAGAAAGTGCTGGACCAGCTCCCAACCAGAGCACCCTCCCTGTCCCGCTTTCTTGACATGGTTTATGCACGCACCACCTCCCCCCTGATACTGCCCTCGTCCCCGCCCACCATGCTAGTCAGTCGAGAAGGGTCGCAACAGGGAGACCCTGCGAGCATGCTCCTTTTCTCTCTTGCTCTTCAGCCTCTCGCCCGCCGCATCTCGCACGAATGTGACGTTCTTATGAACCGCTGGTATGCAGATGACGGTACCATCATCGGCCGTATCGATGAAGTTGCCAAAGCTCTTAAAATCCTCAACACAGAAGGACCAACGCACCAGTTCTTCCTCAACCCAGCTAAGACACGTGTCTTCTGGCCCAGCCTCTCCCCAGACCTCCTGCTTCCCCTCACCACTGTTGCCCCTTTGCACGTCATCGAAGACGGCGGGTTGGAACTCCTCGGGGCCCCTATTGGGTCTGACTCGTTCATGACGCAGTACATCACCCGCAAACTGCAAAACTGCAATTCCGCCCTCGCCCACCTGGACCACATCCCAGAGGCCCGCGTACGCTTTCACTTACACAGGGTCTCCGCTTCCGCCTGTCGCATGCAGCATCTGTTCCGGCTGGTACCCCCGACCTTCGCCTTTTCGTTCGCACAGCAATTTGATAGAGATCAGCTGAAGGCATACGAGCGCTTCAATAGTGTTACTCTTTCACCGACCCTGGCTGCTCAAGTCCGATTGCCGTTCGTTCATGGGGGACATGGCCTCACATCATTGGCCAATACTTCACACGCCTCTTACGCTGCAAGTCTCATCGACTCCGCCCCGGTACGACTAAAGGGGCCCCAGTTTCCCAACCTCAGGCAATACCAGCGCTTTGCACGAACATCATTGAGGGTGGTTCTCGGCAATTTACCTCCTTCCGTACAACCACCTCACTTCTCCCTTACATCCTCGGATCTTGGCTGCCTCGAACCTACCGCACTTCTAGCGCGTCCTGAACGCATACATACGTTTTTACTTCAGGCGCAGCATAGCGCAGCGGCCAGCCGGTTCTGGGAGAAACCCCTTTGGCAATCCTCTCCCGACCCTCGTCAGCACAGTGCAGCTTCAATTCGTCGGAGGGTACGGTTTCGCTCTCTCCTCGCTCCTGGCGCGACATCTTTCCTCACTGCCCACCCAGCTGCCACCTCCCGCATTCATAACGCCACCTGGTCAACCATGCTACGTCGTCATCTGGACGCTCCTATCACATTCGATTCTATCTCGCCGTTGCGCTGCGCACATTGTTCCAAGCCACTCGACCCTCGAGGGGATCACGCGACCATCTGTAGCCATGGCTTCGGACCTGTCCACAGACACAATACCGTCCGAAATGTCTTCGCACGACACGTGTTCCGTGGGGCTGGACTTGCATATTCCCTCGAGGTCCCTTTCCTGTTACCAAACTCTGCTGCACGACCGGCCGATATCCTCGTTCAACCGTCCCACCCTGCCCCAGGGCTCCCGTGTGACAAACCTACGGCCTACGACGTCACAATCTGCAGTCCATTCCGCAGGGGCATGCTGTATCCCGCTGCCCGCCACTCTGCAGGAGCTGCAGAAGCAGCTGACGTTCGCAAGCGTCAGGCCCTCGAGCGGACTATTCGATCCACCCTGCTCATTGACGATCACCTTCCTCCGCCACCCCTAGACTGGCACTTTCAGCCACTATCGTTTGACACTCTAGGCGCCCCCTCACAGTCTACACTGCATGTCATCCATGAACACGCGAAGCTAATAGCACTTCGGAGCTCTTGCACCATTGCCTCCGCTCAAGCCCGCATCCACCAACGCCTGAGCTTCGCCATCTGGTCCACTGTCGCTGCTGCGATCCTTTCTCGCCTACCGACACACGTCGCGGACATCTCATATCCGATCGAAGTGTAACTCAGCTTCCTATCTGCTAGTGTATCTGTAAGCGCACCCCTGATGCATTGATAAAATTACCCCCCCCCCCAATTTAATTGTGAGCGGTGACCATGATGTGGGGCTTGTGAGAAAGGTCATATGCGAAGCATGTTCTTCCGACGGAGTGAATTGAGGGACAAACTGGGGATGCTGGGCGCTGGAAATCATTGCATACTCGTCGACTGAGGAGATGGGAGGGAATGGGGACTGTATTGAAGCACTCGAGGATGTTTGCTCGCCACTTGCGGTTGGAAGGGGAAGGGGCGCGTGGAC
Source organism: Chondrus crispus (assembly GCF_000350225.1). NCBI lineage: Eukaryota > Rhodophyta > Florideophyceae > Gigartinales > Gigartinaceae > Chondrus > Chondrus crispus. Next base: position 6,411 of record NW_005178647.1, on the reverse strand, counting down.
ATTGGGGACATTGGGGGGTGTTCAATGAAATCGATGACAGCGTCACAGAGAGGTGGGAAGGGGAGATCGGAAGGGGACTCTGCTGCGGCAACGGAGGTCGTATTAGGGAGAGAGCATGCGGAAGAGGGAGAACAGAGGGCCGCAGACGACGATGGTGTGAGAGATCGGAAGGGGAAGTCGGAAGGGGACTGTGCTGCGGCGACAGAGGGTGTATTAGGTAGAGAGCGGGGGTATTCAACGAAAGCGATGGCAGCGTAACTGAGAGGTGGGAAGGGGACTGTGCTGCGGCGACGGAGGGCGTATTAGGGAGAGAGCATGCGGAAGAGGGAGAACAGAGGGCCGTAGACGACGATGGTGTGAGTGCCGGACAATTGGCATGAGACGACGGCAGTAGGTAGGGGGTCAAGGAGGCAAAAGGGGTTGGTGGAGAACGGGCGCGGCACAAGGGGACGGCGCCGTCGAGAGCCAAAACGGGGGCGGGGTTAATGCGAGGTACGGGAGGCGTGTGACTGGCAAGAAACAAGTATCAAAACCGCAGATACCATTCGCCCGTCCGTACCACCCCAAAGGTTAAGTATGCCGCGCCGACAGCCGCCACTCTTCACGCAATCAGCACAACAGCCAGTTGTTATCGTGTGTCATTCTCGGTAACCTTTTGCTTCCGCCTCTGTGTTTCGCAATTTTCCGCGCTTGCAGACTCTACCCTTCTTCCTTTGCTGGCAAACCTTTTCGTGCGAACGAAACGTTTGAAACGTTTAACACCTCTATTCTTACCAATAAAGACTCTTACTACACTGTACCGTACATGTGAATTCTAAACCCAATTCTTTAATATAACATTCACCTGCGTGCATAAAGAAGAAGAGAAAGAAGAAACACCAAACCGCATTTTCAGATCGCTCTTTCTTCTGCCTATATGTCTGCGTGTAAACCGTACCTCTGGCGTGCTTGACCCGGAAGGCCAAGATGGACGTCCTGGAACGTGAGCAAAACGTCTGGGTGCCAGTCCGTTGCCTGCACGGCAAAAAAAAGAAGAAACAGTGCCAGTGCGTCGTGTAAATAGGAAAGAAATACAAACAGAAAGAACGAAAAGCGCCGAAAAAACAAGCGGTGACTCGCGTTAGCAACAGCATCTCTCTCAAGCGCTGTTGCGGTAAGTCTCGCAGGCAAGGAGGCCGCCCATTTCACATATGCTCTTTGGTGCGGTCGCCGGGACACCAGTGCGAGACTTACCTTTCAAAAGAGAGGACTCGTATTCGTGAACCACGGCCCAAACAGAATGGAAGCCGAGGTTGAAGCGGTTGTGTCGGAGGTGTCTGTGCGGTCAGTGCGGTCGGTGCGGTGGGTTAAGGTGGATGTCGGGAAGGGAAAGGGAGGCGCACAGTCCGGTGCATCACGTGTGTTTGTTCTGTTGATGTACAGAGGTGCATTTGTCTGAGGGTGGAAGTGAGAGTCGACATTTATCGTAGGAGAGACAGACCGTGAGTGGATGATCTGACGTGCGCATGAGCGCATGAGCGCATGAGCGCATGAGCGCATGAGCGCATGAGCGCATGAGCGCAGGTGAGATCGTGATTCAAGCATGATTTCTGCCTGGAAGGACCCTCGGTGCGTGTCTGCATTTGTCAGTAAGTGTGAAACGTGTTTTCAGCCGGACGTCTGGAGGCATGTTCATCGATTCCAGATTCCGGGTGTCTTCCGCTCCCGATCCCGGTTTCTAGGGTCCGAAACCCCTCGACAAATGACGTCACTGCGCGCCATACGGGACAGATCCAACCAATTAAATGCATACGATCGATTTGCATTCCGCCTCCCCTGATTCCACGCATTTCGCTGGTCCCGCTGCTTCCTGTCGCGGACTTCGGAACGCCACATTTTGGGCTGTGTACTACGGGGGAGGGTAAAAACGTGAGGATGTGGGGACGTGGAGACGTGGGAACGTGGGGACGTGGGAACGTGGGGACGTGGGAACGTGGGGACGTGGGAACGTGGGGACGTGGGAACGTGGGGACGTGGGGACGTCATCGCTAACGCCTCGGGCTGCTGTGCGTGCCGGGAAGCCGAGATGGCAGGCAGTAGGGAGCGTAGCGGGTGAGGGAGGTCTCGTGAGCAAGAGGCAGTGTGCAGGATGATGGATTTGGGGGGGGGGAGGCAGCGGGAAGACGTTGGAAGGGCGAAAGGCTTAGTTTTAGAGTATTTGGATTGCGTAATGTGTAAAAGGAATATGTTTAGCGAGAGGAGAGAGAAAAGTGTTTGTCGCTAAGACCCGTGCGCGTTTGAACTCGATCGAAACGGAGACGAACAAGTAGATGAACATAGACAAGACGAGGTTGGTGAGGAGAGGAGGAACAATACAAATACAATACAAATACAATAAAAAGGCAATAGAAAGAAAGCAGAAAGAGAACAGAAAGAGAACAGAAAGAAAGCAGAAAGAAGTAGGAAGAAAATAGGAAGAAAGTAGGAAGAAAGTAGGAAGAAAGTAGGAAGAAAGTAAAAAAAAGAAAGTAACTAAGTAAATAGGTAAGCTACGAATTTTGCCCGGGCCAACTTGGTTGGGTGCCCAAGTGGCTCAACCAACTTGGGCACGCAACCAAGTTGGGCACCGGGCGGGAATCGAACCCAGGGCCTCGCAGGCGCAGAGTGTCAACTGCACCACCAGCAACCGGTTGTCCACTCTGCCACGAACTCCTCTCACCCAAACAGCGGACTCTGCGGCGACACAGTGTGGATACCAACGGTATTTAAAGGTATGCATTTGTCCTCGCAATCAACATTGCTTCTATAATTTGAAGGTTGTCCGCGGCTTGCATGTTACAGTGAATTGAACAAGTAAAAAACTCGCTTCTGCGTGTGAGCGATCATCGCTCACCGCACCATTGTGCACTTTGGTTAAACATTACTTTTTTAAAAGTAGGTACCTTCACCTCCACACGCGCACAGTACAGTACATGGCTGTGATTGCCATGTACTGTACCAAGGGTACTGTGTCAGGTGTTCGAGATCCGGATGTGAAACGTGTCCACGTCGAGAACACGCCCCCTGGGTACGTGCACTTACGACATATTTTTGCCGACATTTTGGCCCTCTCCCATGAATTCCCATTCTCTGTAATCTCCCACCATCCCTACTGTCCCTGGCATCTCCAATCTTTCCACGCTCTCCGCGCTCTCCGCGCTCTCGCTCTCCGCGCTCTCCGCGCTCTCCGCGCTCTCCGCGCTCTCCGCGCTCTCGCTCTCCGCGCTCTCCGCGCTCTCGCTCTCCCCGCTGCTGGGAGAGGAGCCTCGGTGCGCCGGTGCTTCGGCCGGGAGTCTGGAGGTGGAGGTATGTTTATCGATTCTACATTCCGGGTGTGTTGCGCTCCCGATCCGGTTTCCAGCACGGGTTGGGCGGGTTGGGCGGGATGTGGGCGGTGCGGAACGTTAACTAGAGAAATTGGGGGTTAGGTTGTAGGGTATTGGAATCAATTTAATTGTGAGCGGTGACCATGATGTGGGGCTTGTGAGAAAGGTCATATGCGAAGCATGTTCTTCCGACGGAGTGAATTGAGGGACAAACTGGGGATGCTGGGCGCTGGAAATCATTGCATACTCGTCGACTGAGGAGATGGGAGGGAATGGGGACTGTATTGAAGCACTCGAGGATGTTTGCTCGCCACTTGCGGTTGGAAGGGGAAGGGGCGCGTGGACATTGGGGACATTGGGGGGTGTTCAATGAAATCGATGACAGCGTCACAGAGAGGTGGGAAGGGGAGATCGGAAGGGGACTCTGCTGCGGCAACGGAGGTCGTATTAGGGAGAGAGCATGCGGAAGAGGGAGAACAGAGGGCCGCAGACGACGATGGTGTGAGAGATCGGAAGGGGAAGTCGGAAGGGGACTGTGCTGCGGCGACAGAGGGTGTATTAGGTAGAGAGCGGGGGTATTCAACGAAAGCGATGGCAGCGTAACTGAGAGGTGGGAAGGGGACTGTGCTGCGGCGACGGAGGTCGTATTAGGGAGAGAGCATGCGGAAGAGGGAGAACAGAGGGCCGTAGACGACGATGGTGTGAGAGATCGGAAGGGGAAGTCGGAAGGGGACTGTGCTGCGGCGACAGAGGGTGTATTAGGTAGAGAGCGGGGGTATTCAACGAAAGCGATGGCAGCGTAACTGAGAGGTGGGAAGGGGACTGTGCTGCGGCGACGGAGGGCGTATTAGGGAGAGAGCATGCGGAAGAGGGAGAACAGAGGGCCGTAGACGACGATGGTGTGAGTGCCGGACAATTGGCATGAGACGACGGCAGTAGGTAGGGGGTCAAGGAGGCAAAAGGGGTTGGTGGAGAACGGGCGCGGCACAAGGGGACGGCGCCGTCGAGAGCCAAAACGGGGGCGGGGTTAATGCGAGGTACGGGAGGCGTGTGACTGGCAAGAAACAAGTATCAAAACCGCAGATACCATTCGCCCGTCCGTACCACCCCAAAGGTTAAGTATGCCGCGCCGACAGCCGCCACTCTTCACGCAATCAGCACAACAGCCAGTTGTTATCGTGTGTCATTCTCGGTAACCTTTTGCTTCCGCCTCTGTGTTTCGCAATTTTCCGCGCTTGCAGACTCTACCCTTCTTCCTTTGCTGGCAAACCTTTTCGTGCGAACGAAACGTTTGAAACGTTTAACACCTCTATTCTTACCAATAAAGACTCTTACTACACTGTACCGTACATGTGAAATCTAAACCCAGTTCTTTAATATAACATTCACCTGCGTGTATAAAGAAGAAGACAAAGAAGAAACACCAAACCGCATTTTCAGATCGCTCTTTCTTCTGCCTATATGTCTGCGTGTAAACCGTACCTCTGGCGTGCTTGACCCGGAAGGCCAAGATGGACGTCCTGGAACGTGAGCAAAACGTCTGGGTGCCAGTCCGTTGCCTGCACGGCAAAAAAAAGAAGAAACAGTGCCAGTGCGTCGTGTAAATAGGAAAGAAATACAAACAGAAAGAACGAAAAGCGCCGAAAAAACAAGCGGTGACTCGCGTTAGCAACAGCATCTCTCTCAAGCGCTGTTGCGGTAAGTCTCGCAGGCAAGGAGGCCGCCCATTTCACATATGCTCTTTGGTGCGGTCGCCGGGACACCAGTGCGAGACTTACCTTTCAAAAGAGAGGACTCGTATTCGTGAACCACGGCCCAAACAGAATGGAAGCCGAGGTTGAAGCGGTTGTGTCGGAGGTGTCTGTGCGGTCAGTGCGGTCGGTGCGGTGGGTTAAGGTGGATGTCGGGAAGGGAAAGGGAGGCGCACAGTCCGGTGCATCACGTGTGTTTGTTCTGTTGATGTACAGAGGTGCATTTGTCTGAGGGTGGAAGTGAGAGTCGACATTTATCGTAGGAGAGACAGACAGTGAGTGGATGATCTGACGTGCGCATGAGCGCATGAGCGCATGAGCGCATGAGCGCATGAGCGCATGAGCGCATGAGCGCATGAGCGCATGAGCGCATGAGCGCAGGCGAGATCGTGATTCAAGCATGATTTCTGCCTGGAAGGACCCTCGGTGCGTGTCTGCATTTGTTTTCAGCCGGACGTCTGGAGGCATGTTCATCGATTCCAGATTCCGGGTGTCTTCCGCTCCCGATCTCTTCCGCTCCCGATCCCGGTTTCTAGGGTCCGAAACCCCTCGACAAATGACGTCACTGCGCGCCATACGGGACAGATCCAACCAATTAAATGCATACGATCGATTTGCATTCCGCCTCCCCTGATTCCACGCATTTCGCTGGTCCCGCTGCTTCCTGTCGCGGACTTCGGAACGCCACATTTTGGGCTGTGTACTACGGGGGAGGGTAAAAACGTGAGGATGTGGGGACGTGGAGACGTGGGAACGTGGGGACGTGGGAACGTGGGGACGTGGGAACGTGGGGACGTGGGAACGTGTGGACGTGGGAACGTGGGGACGTGGGGACGTCATCGCTAACGCCTCGGGCTGCTGTGCGTGCCGGGAAGCCGAGATGGCAGGCAGTAGGGAGCGTAGCGGGTGAGGGAGGTCTCGTGAGCAAGAGGCAGTGTGCAGGATGATGGATTTGGGGGGGGGGGAGGCAGCGGGAAGACGTTGGAAGGGCGAAAGGCTTAGTTTTAGAGTATTTGGATTGCGTAATGTGTAAAAGGAATAGGTTTAGCGAGAGGAGAGAGAAAAGTGTTTGTCGCTAAGACCCGTGCGCGTTTGAACTCGATCGAAACGGAGACGAACAAGTAGATGAACATAGACAAGACGAGGTTGGTGAGGAGAGGAGGAACAATACAAATACAATACAAATACAATAAAAAGGCAATAGAAAGAAAGCAGAAAGAGAACAGAAAGAGAACAGAAAGAAAGCAGAAAGAAGTAGGAAGAAAATAGGAAGAAAGTAGGAAGAAAGTAGGAAGAAAGTAGGAAGAAAGTAAAAA
>NW_005178646.1:0-15423 GCF_000350225.1 Chondrus crispus | reverse complement strand
GGGTCCGTTCCGGACGTTTCCTTCTATCGCGTACGATGCGGGGACAGAAGCCCCTCCGTGCGGACGATCATGCCCCCTGGCTCGCCAGCCAGCTGGCGGTATATAATGTCGTGCACTACAGCCACGTGTGGCGGCTGTAGGCAGAGCGACGCGCGTTCGGACGCGTAAGGAAATTTCTCCCACGCCTTACACAGTCGCCTTTACGATGCCATGAAAAGCTTGCTCCTCGTCCGGCTCAGGCATGTCGACTTCCTCACCAACTTGGCCGTTCGTAATTTTGTTGTCGCCGCTACCGTCGTTGCAAGTTCCGCCCCACTCTTCGCCGAGACTTCCCCGACCCTCAGACTCGCCGAAGCCGGTGACATGAGTCACATTCTTGCCGCCTTCCAATACGCTGTTTCCGTGACAGCGATTCAAGAACTCCGCCGAGTAGCAGAAACGCCCCTTCCGGCCGCCCATCTCAACGAGAACCACCAAGATCCAGCTGCTGCCATCATCGCAACCGTCGATCAAGATGCCAACACTGCCGCTACATTCATACGAAAAACTTTGGATGTCATCATGCGAATCATAAAACATGAGGAAGGTCCAATCTCTTTCGCCGTCTGTGCCATTCACAAGCAACACCCTTGTGGAATCATCAAATCTCACCACCTCTCCATGCCTCTTTTGGGGACGATCATCACAAACCAACACAAGACTTTCGACAAGTTCTTCTACGAACACTGTCTTCTGGGGGCCGAGCTTCCTCCTGATTTCCAACGACTCGTTTTATCTCTGCGTGACGACCCCACGAACCGCGCTCCTGGCTTTTCCTTTCTCTCCTCCCTCACTCACCACGCTTCCTGGGTGCAGGCCAACGTTGCCCATCTCCTACATGCTCTAATGAATCCATCGTCCCAATACCTCCATCGCACACCTTGCGTCCACCCCACATGTTCCTTTCCGCGCAGGGTTCCTACACAAGATGAGGCATCCGGTCTTGGCCCATCCCCTACCTCTACTGCTTCCTCTGCCCAAGACCGAGAAATTCAAGTCGCTGGTGTTCGAATGACGAAAACAGGAGTCTTGCAGTTTCTCGCTCATTGCCAAATCATCCAAGACTCCCTACTTGCTATGATGCATTTTTCGTCCGGATCTCCCGGTCGAGCAACCGAGATATGCACTTATAGGCTACAAAATGGGGAGAACAACATCCGGAACATCTTCATCGGCCACCACTCCGAAATTTTGTTCAACCCTGGCTACTGCAAGTCAAGGGCCGCGCTCGGTTACAACCGCGCGGTGTACCGATTTCCCGACAAGCAAACTTCGTTCCGAATGATCTCATACTTGTCGGTCATTCGCCCTTTGGAATGCGAAATGGTCAGAGCTCTCCATGGTGACGAAGCCATGAGAACCCATTGGACATTCTTATTCGCCAACAACGGCCAACGTTTCTCACCTGCACGTGTCACAAAGGTCATCAGGACTGCCCTGCAATTCAGGAGCATTCACATCTCCTTCAAGGATTACAGGCAGTTCACCAGTGGAATGGTTCCGCTTATATGTCAGAATAAGCTCCACAGCAGCATGAATGACATATTGGCAGAACACACCACAGCCGGACACCAACAAGCTGCGCATACCTCCTCTATCGCCCACAAACACTACGGACGAACTACCTCGCTAATGCCCGACTGTCCCGCCGCCACGTTAACAAAGCACCGCCAATTCTCCCATGAATGGCACCGCCATCTGAAGCTGCCGTCATTTTATAGTGACCGCGCTTCTTCACAACCGCTCCCCCTCCAACATTCACAGCAACTCCAGTCTCGAGTGACCTCGCTATCCCAACATGAGCCGCAGCCTGTCTTCCAGGTTCATCAACCGAAACCCCTCCTTCATGCTCTCAACGGAAGCACAGCAAACGAACTGCAACAACTGCAGCCAAACCCCTCTGCTCTCAAATTCCCCAACAACTTCTCCGTAGGGTCCCACTCCAATCACAGTATTCGCCTCGATAACCCCCCGAATCATATCCTCCCTCCCCTCGTCAGGCCTCTACTGTCCGCTCTCAAAAAGGCCACACGTTCTAAATCTGCGGAATTCATGTCTCAAACGCAGTTTGCTGTCACAGCCACTGTGTCCGCGTCGCAGAACAACACCCTCGTACTGATGCCCACCGCATCAGGCAAGTCTATGGCAGTCCTTCTACCAGCTTTCATGGAAAAGAATATCAAGTCCACTATCGTAGTCGTTCCCCTCAAGGCCCTTGTATCGGAGTACATGAGGCGAGCGACAAACTTCGCCCTACTCGCATCACATTGCGCGAATGGACAAGGATCACTGGAATTTGCCGACCTCTACATCTTCACGGCCGAACAGTTGTCGCGGCCGTCTTTCAAAGAGCTGGTTGTTCGACTTATGGATACTAACAGGCTCTCTCGAGTAGTCATTGATGAGGCTCATCTCACAGCCATGTGGCAACATTTCCGCCCTGAATTGAAGTTTTTGCGTCGATCCCTTTCCATCATCCCAAAGTCAGTCCCTCGTGTACTCCTCAGTGCTACCGTCCCACTCTGCGAGAGAAGAATCATTCTAGAGCGCCACGGCATTAACACAGCCTTCCTTTTCTCAATGCCTTCTCAAAGAAGAAATCTCGAGTTTGTTGTTCATACCTTCAGTGACGACTCTGACCCGGGCCTAAACACTCGCACTCCTGAAGGCTCCTTTGCCACCGCACAAGAAGTCATGAAGATGAATGCAGTAAGCTTTCTGCATCAGCACTTCCTCGATTGCACCAACGCCCCAAAGCCGTTGCCCAAAATATATAGAATCATCGCTTTCGCCCTGACGCGCCAAGAAACAACTTCTCTCCACAATGCCCTGACGGCCGCATATGCACAAGGAAGTGTTGCCCACTCCAATCAACGCATCGCAGTCGAGCCGCTCATATATCATGCCGGCCTCACTAAAGAAGCTCGCGAAAAGGCCCACAACGACTGGACAGCAAACGAAGAGCTCTATGACATCATAACAACCAAGGACCTCGTACCTTCAACTCTGTTCCGTATTATGGTTTGTACGTCCGCCTTCGGTACCGGAATAGATGTTCCAGATGTTCGAGCAACAGTTCATCTTGGCGCCGCAAGAAGCCTCGTCGACTTTGCACAGGAGAGTGGCCGGTCTGGACGCGACGGACACCACGCATTTGTCTTCGTCCTAAACTCAACCCAGTACAATAAGAGCTTCGAAACCTCCCTTCTCAAAAAGGGCAATATTGACCAAAATGATCTCGCAGTAACGAACCGAAACGAGATGATGAATTGGGTCCTCAATACCACGGATTGCCGCAAAGATGCACTTTACACAGCCATGGATGGCCAAGTCTCTGGTGTCTGTCGCTTCGACAAGCACGCAGTCTGGTGCGATGTTTGCAGATCTATGTTCCCCTCCCAGCCAACTAATGCACCGCACACCCCTCAGAGTTCACAATTTCACACACCGGATACCTCTAGACCTTGGGATGCAAATTCGCAATCCCAGTCTCAGCAACATTCGCTTCCCACCACACCATCGCAATCGCAGTTGCCACCTCCACATCAAGATCAAAATCAAAACCATCTCGAGCCTCAACGGCAAAACCAAATCGGAGCCACCACATCCACGCAGCACAACTTCGATGAAATGCTTCTCTTGCTTGAGCAATCCGCTCCAACCAACCCCCCTCCAGCCCCTCCAGTTCGAAGAATCCTTAGCTTCTCCCCACAACAATCAAGTGAACGCTTGCTGCCTTCAGCATCACCTTCAATGCAGCAAGCACCATTTCCAGTCCGTCTACGGTCACTTCCGATGGCGTCACCATCTTTGAAGCAAGTCCTTTCGGGCAAACGGCCCGCATCACTTCCACCATCGGGAAGAAATTCATTCAAGAGCTTACGAACTTCTCCCAGTATGGCGCGCCAAACCCAACCTAATGTTCCCACAAACCCTTTGCCTTCCCCGTCACCTCCCCTATCGTTGCCATTTAGTCACTTCCAGGCAATTGACACCGAATCCACGGTTCATTTAGTAACTCAATTCCTCTTCCTAACCAAGACGACGTGTCTCTTATGCTACGCTTCTCCCCGCCGTTCCGGTACGGAACATCCTCAGAATGACTGTCCATTCATGGAAAGAAGCTGCTATGCCTGTTTCTCTACGACCCATTTCGTCCCGTCTTGCCCCGTTCCAAGAAAAGTCCCTCTCAAGTGCTATGATTGCCGCCTCTCGCACTGCCTTGGCCAACCACTTCACCCCACATTCGGCCAATACGGTCGTTGCGATCTACGTCCTATGATATCACTCGCCTGGAACCTTTGGCGAATGAAGTCTTTCCAGCAACAGATCGCTGAAAACCTGTTCCCTTCCGAAATCCTTTGCCGCTTCAACTCCGTTCTCCGTGACCGCCCGGCCCGGGTCACTGAGAAGGACTTAGCCGTCATCTTCTCGGATGCATCCATAGAGTCCGCTGACGAGAATAACGACGATATGCCTCTGACAATATGGCTCCCACTGGCTTGGGCCATACATCAAGGTCTTCTCCAACTGGACTGCCAGTAGTTTTCGATATCCACATACTGCAGTATTAGGACCACATTTTCAATAAACTCTCAACGATAGAAAGCTTCAATCTTCTCGAAAACGGAACCATTCACATGTCACAGCGATCCTCACATTTCCATGTGCCCGTGCGATCACTACCCGCCGTTTTTGTTGAATCATTCATTTATACATCTTCTACGTCGCGCCATATCCAACTGCTATGCTCACCAATTGTGCCGTTTTGCTGTTTCTCCACTACACAAACAACCCCACAAAATTTACACTTGTGCTTTCGTAACGGCCATCTACTACCGAAGTAGCTGAAACAGAAAAGAAACATGCAAACGCACCGTTCAGGCCCCTTGCAAGACGCGTCTTGCGAGTAGCCCTCTCCAAAGTATCATTCTCGCACCCTTCCAAAACGCATCGTTCTCGCGCCCCTCCAGAACGCATCATTGGCGCACCCCTCTCGAACGTATCATTCTCACACCCCTTCAGAACGCATCGTGGGCGCACCCCTCCCGAACGTATCATTCTCGCACCCTTCCAAAATGCATTGTTCTCGCGCCCCTCCAGACCGCATCATGAGCGCACCCCTCCCGAACGCATCAATCTCGCACCCCCCTAGAACGCGTCGTGGCCGCACCCCTCTCGAACGTATCATTCTCGCACCCCTTCAGAACACATCGTGGGCGCACCCCTCCCGAACGTATCATTCTGGCACCCTTCCAAAATGCATTGTTCTCGCGCCCCTCCAGACCGCATCATGGGCGCACCCCTCCCGAACGCATCAATCTCGCACCCCCCTAGAACGCGTCGTGGCCGCACCCCTCTCGAACGTATCATTCTCGCACCCCTTCAGAACACATCGTGGGCGCACCCCTCCCGAACGTATCATTCTCGCACCCTTCCAAAATGCATTGTTCTCGCGCCCCTCCAGACCGCATCATGGGCGCACCCCTCCCGAACGCATCAATCTCGCACCCCCCTAGAACGCGTCGTGGCCGCACCCCTCTCGAACGTATCATTCTCGCACCCCTTCAGAACGCATCGTGGGCGCACCCCTCCCGAACGTATCATTCTCGCACCCTTCCAAAATGCATTGTTCTCGCGCCCCTCCAGACCGCATCATGGGCGCACCCCTCCCGAACGCATCAATCTCGCACCCCCTTAGAACGCGTCGTGGGCGCACCCCTCTCAAACGTATCATTCTGGCATCCCTCTAAAACGAATGATGAGCGCACCCCTATAGAACACATCACGAGCGCACCCCTCTCTAACGTAGCATTCTGGCACCCCTTCCAACGCATCATTCTGGCACCCCTTCAGCTCGCATCCTAGACGCACCTCTCCAGAACGCATCGTGCGCGCATCCCTCCCCAACGCATCTCTGACACACCCGTCCAAAATGTGTCGTTGAGGCAACGATCATCGAAACCTGCATACGGCGCTTTTCAATTTCGCGCAGTAAATAACTTAGAAAGCTTTGATGTTCAGGACATAAATTACTCCGCCTTATTGTGTAATTCAAATAAATTAAATTAATTACCTTATGCCTTATTGTGTAATTCGTACATGCGCATTAGGACACTGTTAGTGCAGTATAAGGCCCTGCCACTAAATCTGCCTGCTGTAATTGCCCCACCCAGCACGATACGTTTTGGGCATCTGACAATCTTGCCAGACGAGGAACACGGTACGTGATAAAATATGAAGTTAATAATATTGCTCATGCGCCTCTAATCGCACACGGCAAAACCTAAATTTTGCGCACTGACATTTTATTGGCTGTGCGCCGCCGTCGGCAAAATTTTAGTCAGAAATTCCCAACAGCAATGTTGCCAATACAGCGCGTATGGGGGTGCCGCCGTGTAAATCGGCCTAAAACGTATCGTCCCACCAGAAAACTGTCGCCGTTAAAACCGCCCGGCACGATACGTTTTGGGCCATATACCGTAGACAGTACCAAAATCGCACATACGTCGAATCAGGCCTGGACGATACGTTTTTTGTCATTACGTATCGATCCTGACATGTGCCAAAAACGTATCGTCCCGCGGGAACTGACGCCAGAACTAAACATAGGGACGACGAACGAAGGAGGCGAGTATTAGACTTTTCTTCTTCCTGATCTGCGCAATTCTGATTCTCCCATACTGGGGAGGCGGGAGCTTTCGATGCCCTTGCTTCTACTTCCAATTCGCTTCCATGTTCGTGCCCGTGCTCGGCCCCGTCATTTTCACACAGACCAGCAGAAACTGGTTTGACTTTTTTTCTCGCGCGGTCCCTCCTCCTCCTCAAGGGCATTCCCCGTTCTACGTCTGCGTCGGAGTGGGTCCTTTTCTTCTGCCGTTTTTTGACCAAGTGGTGCATAGCTCTGACATTTGGCCTCTTCCGGCCTCGACCTACAGGAGTGTTCATTCTCAGTCGTACCAACACTGATGTTTTCCCCTGATAGAACCAGTGATCCCCACAGATTTTCGTTGCTAATTTCGGCGTCCCTGCGGTGGCTTTCTCTGGCTCCGGTGCGGCCTCCGTCTCCCTATCCCCAGCTCCTCCCGATTTTCGCTCCGATCTTATACCCTTCCGATTGCCCCCACCACAGGCACCGCCCATGTCCATCTCCCGGGAAGTCCGTCGCACCCTCGAGACACCCACCTCCACCTCCTCCGTTCGTAAGCGTAGGAAGCCAACAATGTACCACAACAATTGGAAAATTACCAACTCGCACTGGCATGCCTCTTCCCCTGCTACGCGGTAGCGCCAATAAAAAGTTAGAAACACAAAGAAGGGACTCGTTAAACTGCCAATCAGCGTGAATTAGGCGTAAAGCATGCGATTGGGACCATACCTGCGGTAGAAGTTGCCGGTCACGTACGACAACGCAGTTTTTGCGTACAGAAGGCTGCGGAAGAATGGAAAAATATGGCATAGATTCGTGGCGCTCTGCTCTGCAATTCCTGGGAAGAGGAGGGAAGTTGGGTCAGGTCTATAAAGTCGATGTGATGCGACGTGAGCGAAACGAAACAAAGCGAGGATTAACAGAAGAGGCGAAACGAGAGTGTCAGAGCGTGTTCACCCGACCGGCGCCTGCGCGTGACGTAAAAGCGAGGGCGCACTTACTTGCAAAGGGAATTTGGGACCGGGGTACAGGGGCACGGACAGGCGGAGAGGGGAGAGGAGGTGAGCGAGTGAGGACGAGTCACAGTGGCGGTGCGATGTTGCCGCCGTAACCGTGACCCAGCAAGCGGCTAGCGAGAATGCAAGAGGAAGGCGTGGATGGCGACACGTTCAGCAGATCATCGGCGATTAATGGGACGGAAGCGGACGACGAAAACATTTCGATCGATGGGGTGGGGGTGTGGGAAGTGGGAGGGTGGGAGAGTGGTGGTGAGAAATTTCAATTCTGGGCGGCATGCGGCGGCGGCGAGAATCAGATCACGGTCACACCGGATCCAGTCGGGGAGGGTCATAAATTAAATCACAAGTATTTGAAAACATTAACAGAATTAAATAATTAATTAATTAAACACTTTTCGCAGAAACCTCGGTAATATTAATTTTTCCCCGATTTCGACATTATGCTGCGTAAATCCAAATTCAATGGGGTGTAGAGTGACACAGTGACAGGGTGACAGTGAGACGGTACGTAATCCCAGTATGTAAAACCCACCGTTGCCGAAACCCAGAATGATTATAACCCAATCAATAGCGAAACCCAATCATAAACTAAACCCAGGGCACAGCTAAACCCAACCCAAACGTAAACCCCACTCCAAACGTAAACCCAATCCAATCCTAAATCCAATCCAATGCTAAACCCATTCAAATGCTAAACCCATTCAAATGCTAAACCCATTCAAATGATAAACCCACTCAAATGCAAAACCCAATCTTCCAATGTACCAATGTACCAATGTACCAATGTACCAATGTAATAAACTACCAATGTACCAATGCACCAATGCACTAAACTACCAATGTCCCAATATACTAAACTACAAATGCACCAATGCACCAATGCACCAATGCACTAAACTACCAATGTACCAATATACTAAACTACCAATGCACCAATGTACCAATGTACCAATAGACTAAACTACTAACGTACTAATCTACCAATCTACCAATGTACGAATACATATATTATATACGGTGATAACCCCTAATCCCCCTCTGTTCGGACATGGGAATAGATGGTCCCTACATCCTTATATCAATATGCGTAAACCTGTGATTCCGCCTAATCCCCCTAATTCCCTAAACGGACAGCGATAGTCGTAAGAGGGCGGGCGCGTTGGAGGAGGGGCAACAGGAGTACGGAAGGGGAGCGGTGTGGTTCCAGAGAACGTGCGGATGAGATTGTCTCATACAGTATGTGGTCATTCAGGGCGGGGGAAGGAGTGGAACGGACAGAGTAAGTGAGATCAGTAGTGAACCAATAGACGCGCGTTACGAGGAGCGCCAGCCAGTAGATGCGCGTCGGGATTCAGGGGCCTGAATAGGGGAACCGCGAATGATATCGTGACAGCGACGAACGGGATCAATGACGCGACATGACAGCGAGGATGACGTCCATCCGGCCAACGGTTGCGGTCGGATGCATGTCGGCAATTTTCGACGTCCATCCGGTATGATAAAATAATCAAATTTGGCCCTGTGCGCATTGAAAATTTTCCAGATTTTTTTCTAGCCAATCCGCACTCCGTCAGACCGAAGTAAATTTGCGCTTAATTTCAGCCCACCTGAACGCGCGTCTGTTCGGACATGGGTATAGGAAACCTCCTCTACGACAACACTCTTCCCGCCGCCCCCGCCGACCCTCCCAACAGGCGCGTTTCGTGCATTAACGTCAAGAAAGCAGGTGAGCTATCCGAGCTTCTTCCCGATGGCCACGTGGTCTACTTGGGAGGTGACCATGGAGAAAAGGACCTCCCTCGCCACCAACCTCGCTCCCTCGCTCCCAATCCGCACGCAAAGTACGTGCAGTACAAACCTCACGCCCCGCTTCTAGGGCCCGGTGGCGTCGACAAGGGGGATCTCTACATCTCCTCTCCCTTCCCGCAGACTTGGAGAGCAACTGAACGTGGCCGCAATGTTGCCCTCGCAAGACTTCACAGTGGCCACTTCTTCTACTGGTCAACGAATTGGTCTCCGTCTCCTGGAAACCAGATCTCCCCCCTTCCTTTTCATGAAATCCCAACGGATTCTTTTCGGGATCCAGCAGGAGTCAGATTTCAGTCTTGGCCCATCTACGTTGATGATGAGGTAGTACAGCAATATGACATGTTTCAAGGAGCTTGGGTTATGCACGGTACTCACTTGGTCCTGCACGTCAACGATCAAGACTACCCTGCTGGTGTGTTGGATCGTCTTCGAGGTGGGTTCTTCCGTACCTGTTCAAAAGAGGTTGTTCCATCCTTCGATCGCATATTGTCACGTCTGCTTAAAGCAAAGCAGTCTGTGGAGCGGCATGGAGGCAAAATGTTTGGTTTCATCGACAAGCCAGGCGGAATCGTTCAGTGCGACATTCAAAGTCTTGCCACGTATCTCAGACTTCCCCTCGACGCTCTCCTAGCTTTTATCCCGGTTTACGCCTCTTCGTTCCAGTTGTTCCGAGGCACCGTCAACTTTCTTTGCATGGAGGAGATGACAGGAGTCTTTGAAATCACCAAGCCGTTGCCTACGGGCCCATGGATGCGCGGTCAGTTGCACGACACCGGAACCGGCTTGCTTTATTTGTACTCAAACGACAAGTACTTTAGCGTTACCAGCAGAGACGGAGTCTCATGGATGACGGAATACACTGGTCCAGGTCTCTCGCTTAGGAAGGACCTAGTGCTAACACCTCTCATAGCGGGCGTTTACACTTCTTAGGGGCAGCCCCCTCTGCTGCTCGAAACATGTAGACCAATTGAAGTAAGATCGGTACTTTAGACTATGGACTCAATGGTAGGTATTGCATGCAGGCACACAGGCACTCGTCCACTTTTACTGCCCCTTACATCTAGAAAAAGAAGAACTGTACTGCATCCCGCACCAGGAGCAACCAACCGCCAGACCAAAAAAAAGCGAAGGATGGAGGGGTAGAGCGCAAGCAGCTAGAACGTATGAAAAATAAACAGTGAGAAGCAATGAGCCAGATCGTGTTTATTCGCAACAGACTGATTAGTAGTGCGTTTCTGGAGTAACTGGCTCTAGCATTTCATCCAATTCTTCGTCATCTATATCATCCATCTCCATGCTCTGATCACTGTCTTCGTCACATACTCCTACATCTTCTCCATAAATTTCTTCGTAGAAGCCAAGCATCCTATTGATCTCACCACTGCCAAAAGTGTACAGTGCGGTCGCCATCCAAATGATTTCGTTGTACTCTCCGTTTTGTCGAAATGAGACGTCAATTTCCGCAAGTACCAATTCTGGCATTTCAAAGCAGTTGTACATGTCGGTCACGCGGCGAAGGTAGTTAAAAGCGTCCCTCGCTTCCGCAGAGAACACCTCGTTTATCGGCGGAAGATCATCTTGAATGGCCTCTTCCAAAACGGGCGTGGAGTGTCTACCGTCGGGATGCACCGCCAGAAGAAGGTTCATGGCTGTCTTTTCGGCGGCTGCCAACCAGCTGTACAACAATTTAACCAAAAAACGGTATTCTAGGTCAGCGTTGCTAATGCCCACGCATTTTTTATTTCTACTGCGCCCCCCTCCCCCCTCCGTACAGTACTCTACCGTGGTCGTACTTCCTTTTAAACTTCTATCCTTCTATACTTTTACACTTCTGAACTTCTCTGCTTTTAAAATTCTATTCTTCCATACTTCCCTGTTCTAAACTTATATACAACTATCCCGCTCTGCTTTTAAAATTCTGCTTCTATACTTCTATACCGCTCTGCTTTTAAACTTCTATACTTCCATAATTCTCTGCATTCAAACGCCTCTGCCTCTGTGCTTCTATACATCTCTGCTTTTAAACTTCTCTGCTTTTCTGTGTCGAAACTTCTCTGCTTCTCTGCTTCTAAACTTCTATACTTTTATACTTCTTATTCTTCTATACTATCATACTCTTATACTTCTAAACTTCCATTCTTCTATACTTCTCTGCTTTCGTACTTCTATACTGCTCTGCTTTTAAACTTGTATACTTCTTAGTTATGGGTTTCACGGGATTCGCGGGATTCGCCCTAATCCCTGCTAATCCCACGATGGGCAAATCCCACTTTTCTGCTAATCGCATTTGTTTGAAATTACATTAATTTAAAAAATTGCAAATTTCATTTGAATATTTCAAATTACACTAATGTTTTCCAAATGTTTCTTTTTATAAAAATGGGGCTCCGGGGTAATTAGTATTACTTTTGCGTAACAGGACTATTGCTGCTAATTGTAATATTCTTTAGTACTTGGTGATGTGCTAATTCCATTCCCACAGTACTTCATCGTAATTTGTAATGTCGTTTGGGTATAGGGAATATGCCTTACTCTATATTATAAAAGGGAATATCTCCTAATTATCTGTGAAAACTTGGTTCTACCCTGTGCGTATATTACTTTTCCACATCTGCCCAAAGACTGGGCCTCGGCTTGCATCGCGTGGTTATCCGGTAACATCCATTGCCATTTGTGTAGCAAATGCATCATGACGCATACTGTCTGGGCAAATCCAGGACAACGACAGATTCAGTTTCGATCCTGCTGCGATTCCACACGGAAGCATCACGAAAATGCGAATTCCACTGCTATCTAATTGCACGAGGCATTTCTGGAAGGAACGGCATCCAGATGCCTGCATATCGTTGATGCGCGTTGTGTCTGGATTCAAATCTGTTACGTCCGAGGGGTACCCCAACATCGTCCCCACTAGCGTTTTTTGAGTTTGGCCCTTCAGAAACTTGTGCGTATAATACTGCGTGATTCTGTCTTCCATCTGTATGCCACGGTGGTATTTGAGTGTGAAGTTGTTGTTCTCAATCTCCTCCATGATTTTCTCTCTTGTAAGATATCTGCGTGTTCGTCGCTGTGCATCCTTCCGTAGCTGTGCTTTCAGCTGTATGTGGTTGATCAGATCTGGCCCACGATGGACTGGAGAGGTAATCAAAGCACAGGCTTCTTCATCCTGGACGTGGTGAGGGAGGATCTCTGCACAGAACACAAAACTTGGAACACTATTCACGTCATCGGGTGCCATTTGGTTCAAAAAGCACATGGGCACGCCTCTGTCTTCGGCGTACCTAGCGCAGGCGATGTTTCTGTCCGCATGGTGGATAGAGTACGCGATGTGGTGACTGAATGTATGTCGCCATTCCGCGTCTTCGTCTGCTCTCCCATCCTCTTCAAAAAACATGGTTTCGGCGTACTCGACTTGTTGCGTACTGGCTTCACTTTCTAGGCACAACGCCCCCGCCATGAGTACTTTTTCGTCAAACGTATCCCGGATCCCCAGCTCCTTGCAAATGCTTGCGGCAAACTGCCGAGTTATATCCAAGTTCATCAAAGACATACTCAGCCTCTTGCGATCTACCTCCTGAAAATGTTTCGTTGCTTCCAAGGTACTCAACAAATCTGAATCGTATGTTATCATGCCGCGGGCATCATGCGGGCTGAAGCTGCAGTTCTGGAGGCATGTGATGGTCTCCATATACGTGTCATACGCTACATTCGAACTGAATATCTCTATATCCCCAGAGTATACCGATTGCGCCAAGGTATACCACGCCACAGCCGGTTGCGTAGGGGTAGTGGCGCTGTCTGCATTCAACGCCTCGTTAGCCTTGTAAAACATTTCATACGGGTTCAGATACGGATTTGGATCGACTTGGGTCACTCTGGCGTCGCAGTTCAGCACTATAGCAGCGGCGAAGAGGACGGATGGCGCAGTGGCTCTTCCTGAGAACAGACGTGACGCCACGCGATTCAACGTCACAGCTCCATCCTCCATGAATGTATGATTTGATATGCGCACACCGCTTGCTAGACACAATCCATTCTTTTCAATTCCTTCAATAGTCCTTTCCTGCACTCCAAGCTTACTTCTTCCCTTTCTCCAGATTACGTGTAAAATTTTGATTTGCTCAAGGCTAGCTCTAGTCCCGAACCATCCCTTCACTTCAAGTATGTCGTTCCCATCTTCAGTCGAACACCAAACTTGTCCAACTCTGGCATACCTCCCTTGCACACCTAGTGACATCTGTACTTCGGGGATTGCTGTAAATAACACAATATCTCCAACATTAAGACGTGATGAAGGCATTCTCTCACAGATATATCGTCCTTCTATACAAAAACAACGAGTAAACGTGCGCAAGTGGTAGCTCTCTCTCTCTCTCTCTCTCTAAATCTCTCTCTCCACCTCAGAATCGTTTCCTCATGTAAGTTCTACTAAGCTCTACTTATGAAGATATCAAAAAAATCTATTCTACTCCAAGTCAATGACGCGCCCATCTAAAACTTGTGCCGTATGGAATGCGGTTCATCGCTCAAACCCCAAAACCGCCCAATGAAGAAAATTGCACACATTGAAAATACGCAACCGCTCCTATCGTCATGCTCCTATTGTAATGTTTTCCCCAAACGTAATAATAACCGCCTTTTCCCATTGCTCTTTTAAATATCTTCCTCTTTCAGGCAACATGCCATTCATGGCTCTTACAACAATTTAACAAATTGTTATTTTAAGTATCATCCTCTTTCAGGTAACATGCCATTCATAGCTTTTACCTTCTTTTCGGCGGCTGGCAACCAGCTGTACAACAATTTAACAAAAAACGGTACTCTAGGTCAGCGTTGCTAATGCCCACGCAGTTTTTATTATTTATATGAAATATCCGCCTCTTGGCCCCAAGAAAGTACATAGGTTGAAGTAAACTGATCAGAATGTTCTTTCCCATGTTGCCCACTACCTAGGGCGGGAAAATTGCGCGACACAACTATCTATACTCCTACAACCAGGCTCATTCAGCATGCAGTCGAGAGCCTGCCTTTAAATCCCCATGTAGACGCTCTTGAACCCCTTCTTTTCTGCTGTCCCTGACTTCCCAAATAGAAAATATCTTTTACAGGACACCCTCACCGGCAAGGCGCGAGGTTTACTCTCCGCTGCGCGCAGGGTCTACTTTTACAACAAGTACTACCAACTTTTCAAGGCATTCCTACTTCGACCCTAGTCAGATTTCTTCTCCTCATACTCATCTAAATCTGGTGTTACCTCCTGTTCCTGGGTATCAGGGATTGGCAATTGGACAGGATTCCCACCTGAAGGCCCAACAGCAGCTTTCGCGGTCGAGCTACCCTCTTTGAGAATTTGCACTGGCTGAGTAGCAGGTACTCCCTCCTTCATTACAACATCATCCCCTTCCCCATCGGCTTCCACATCATCCACATAACCGTCATCCCCATCCACATCCCCTTCGCCGACAACCTCGCCGGTTGCATCATCCTCACCTTCATTTACGTCCTCGTCCGTATCGTCGTCCAGGTTGGTCTTCATAATGGGATCAAACTTTTGGAGCATATGAACACCATCCTCTAAGCGATGGCTCATTGGCACGAAATACAGGTGATATCGAAGGCAGCTCCCGTCCCCTGCTGAATCTCCATATCCGGCACCAGCATGAAACATGTCCCCACGACCGACGAAGATAGAGTACGGGGGTATCCTGAGGATTCCTGCCACACTCCCTTTCGACATAGCGCGAATACCTCGTTCTGGGGCCATCGACACCGTCTTATGCGAAAACGGACAAACCCAGACCGGCACTTCTAAACTGCCTGTGGTAATAGTAAAGTAACCGGGGTTTCTCTTGCCACGAACGGTGTCCGTTCTGCTCATAGAAGGAAAATCCGTATGCAGTGCCTGGC
>NW_005178645.1:8780-16296 GCF_000350225.1 Chondrus crispus | reverse complement strand
AGTAGCCCTTGCATCCCAGGAATCTTCAATAGCGATGCCAATTTCGACGCCTAACCTCCCATCCGTCCAACCCATGGGTATAGGAGCCAGTAGCCCTTCCATCCCAGGAATCCTCAATAGCGATGCCAATTTCGACGCCTAACCTCCCATCCGTCCAGCCCATAGGTATAGAATGATCATAACCAGCGCTGCCACACGGATGAAACCAGCGATGAAACCTTCCATCCGACGAATTGGCCTTCCGTCCGAGATGCCGGGCTTCCATCCGCCGCGGAGCGTGGGGAGTTTTTTGGCCCGTGCTTTGATATAATTTTTGCATATAGTTTATGGAGCCAGTAGGCGTTCCATCCCAGGAATCTTCAACAGCGATGCCAATTTTGACGCCTAACCTCCCATCCGTCCAACCCATGGGTATAGGAGCCAGTAGCCCTTCCATCCCAGGAATCTTCAATAGCGACGCCAATTTCGACGCCTAACCTCCCATCCGTCCAACCCATGGGTATAGGAGCCAGTAGCCCTTGCATCCCAGGAATCTTCAATAGCGATGCCAATTTCGACGCCTAACCTCCCATCCGTCGAACCCATGGGTATAGGAGCCAGTAGCCCTTCCATCCCAGGAATCTTCAATAGCGATGCCAATTTCGACGCCGAACCTCCCATCCGTCCAACCCATGGGTATAGAATGATCATAACCAGCGCTGCCAGACAGATGAAACCCGCGATGAAACCTTCCATCCGACCAATAAGGCTTCCGTCCGAGATTCGGGACTACCATCCGCCGCGGAGCGTGGGGAGTGTTTTGGCCCGTGCTTTGATATAATTTTTGCAGATATTTTATGGAGCCAGTAGGCCTTCCATCCCAGGAATCTTCAATAGCGATGCCAATTTCGACGCCTAACCTCCCATCCGTCCAACCCATGGGTATAGGAGCCAGTAGCCCTTCCATCCCAGGAATCTTCAATAGCGACGCCAATTTCGACGCCTAACCTCCCATCCGTCCAACCCATGGGTATAGAATCCACAAACCCAGGGCTCCCACACGGATGAAACCAGCGATGAAACATTCCATCCGACCAATAAGGCTTCCGTCCGAGATTCGGGACTACCATCCGCCGCGGAGCGTGGGGAGTGTTTTGGCCCGTGCTTTGATATAATTTTTGCAGATATTTTATGGAGCCAGTAGGCCTTCCATCCCAGGAATCTTCAATAGGGATGCCAATTTTGACGCCTAACCTACCATCCGTCCAACCCATGGGTATAGGAGCCAGTAGCCCTTGCATCCCAGGAATCTTCAATAGCGATGCCAATTTCGACGCCTAACCTCCCATCCGTCCAACCCATGGGTATAGGAGCCAGTAGCCCTTCCATCCCAGGAATCCTCAATAGCGATGCCAATTTCGACGCCTAACCTCCCATCCGTCCAACCCATAGGTATAGAATGATCATAACGAGCGCTGCCACACGGATGAAACCAGCGATGAAACCTTCCATCCGACCAATAAGGCTTCCGTCCGAGATTCGGGACTACCCTCCGCCGCGGAGCGTGGGGAGTGTTTTGGCCCGTGCTTTGATATAATTTTTGCAGATATTTTATGGAGCCAGTAGCCCTTCCATCCCAGGAATCTTCAATAGCGATGCCAATTTCGACGCCTAACCTCCCATCCGTCCAACCCATGGGTATAGGAGCCAGTAGCCCTTGCATCCCAGGAATCTTCAATAGCGATGCCAATTTCGACGCCTAACCTCCCATCCGTCCAACCCATGGGTATAGGAGCCAGTAGGCCTTCCATCCCAGGAATCCTCAATAGCGATGCCAATTTCGACGCCTAACCTCCCATCCGTCCAACCCATAGGTATAGAATGATCATAACGAGCGCTGCCACACGGATGAAACCAGCGATGAAACCTTCCATCCGACGAATTGGCCTTCCATCCGAGATGCGGGGCTTCCATCCGCCGCGGAGCGTGGGGAGTGTTTTGGCCCGTGATTTGATATAATTTTTGCAGATATTTTATGGAGCCAGTAGGCCTTCCATCCCAGGAATCTTCAATAGCGATGCCAATTTCGACGCCTAACCTCCCATCCGTCCAACCCATAGGTATAGAATGATCATAACGAGCGCTGCCACACGGATGAAACCAGCGATGAAACCTTCCATCCGACGAATTGGCCTTCCGTCCGAGATGCGGGGCTTCCATCCGCCGCGGAGCGTGGGGAGTGTTTTGGCCCGTGCTTTGATATAATTTTTGCAGATATTTTATGGAGCCAGTAGGCCTTCCATCCCAGGAATCTTCAACAGCGATGCCAATTTCGACGCCTAACCTCCCATCCGTCCAACCCATGGGTATAGGAGCCAGTAGCCCTTCCATCCCAGGAATCCTCAATAGCGATGCCAATTTCGACGCCTAACCTCCTATCCGTCCAACCCATAGGTATAGAATGATCATAACGAGCGCTGCCACACGGATGAAACCAGCGATGAAACCTTCCATCGGACCAATAAGGCTTCCGTCCGAGATTCGGGACTACCTTCCGCCGCGGAGCGTGGGGAGTGTTTTGGCCCGTGCTTTGATATAATTTTTGCAGATATTTTATGGAGCCAGTAGGCCTTCCATCCCAGGAATCTTCAATAGCGATGCCAATTTCGACGCCTAACCTCCCATCCGTCCAACCCATGGGTATAGAATGATCATAACGAGCGCTGCCACACGGATGAAACCAGCGATGAAACCTTCCATCCGACCAATAAGCCTTCCGTCCGAGATTCGGGACTTCCATCCGCCGCGGAGCGTGGGGAGTGTTTTGGCCCGTGCTTTGATATAATTTTTGCAGATATTTTATGGAGCCAGTAGGCCTTCCATCCCAGGAATCTTCAACAGCGATGCCAATTTTGACGCCTAACCTCCCATCCGTCCAACCCATGGGTATAGGAGCCAGTAGCCCTTCCATCCCAGGAATCTTCAATAGCGATGCCAATTTCGACGCCTAACCTCCCATCCGTCCAACCCATAGGTATAGAATGATCATAACGAGCGCTGCCACACGGATGAAACCAGCGATGAAACCTTCCATCCGACCAATAAGCCTTCCGTCCGAGATTCGGGACTTCCATCCGCCGCGGAGCGTGGGGAGTGTTTTGGCCCGTGCTTTGATATAATTTTTGCAGATATTTTATGGAGCCAGTAGCCCTTCCATCCCAGGAATCTTCAACAGCGATGCCAATTTTGACGCCTAACCTCCCATCCGTCCAACCCATGGGTATAGGAGCCAGTAGCCCTTCCATCCCAGGAATCTTCAATAGCGATGCCAATTTCGACGCCTAACCTCCCATCCGTCCAACCCATAGGTATAGAATGATCATAACGAGCGCTGCCACACGGATGAAACCAGCGATGAAACCTTCCATCCGACGAATTGGCCTTCCGTCCGAGATGCGGGGCTTCCATCCGCCGCGGAGCGTGGGGAGTGTTTTGGCCCGTGCTTTGATATAATTTTTGCAGATATTTTATGGAGCCAGTAGGCCTTCCATCCCAGGAATCTTCAACAGCGATGCCAATTTCGACGCCTAACCTCCCATCCGTCCAACCCATGGGTATAGGAGCCAGTAGCCCTTCCATCCCAGGAATCTTCAATAGCGATGCCAATTTCGACGCCTAACCTCCCATCCGTCCAACCCATAGGTATAGAATGATCATAACGAGCGCTGCCACACGGATGAAACCAGCGATGAAACCTTCCATCCGACCAATAAGGCTTCCGTCCGAGATTCGGGACTACCCTCAGCCGCAGAGCGTGGGGAGTGTTTTGGCCCGTGCTTTGATATAATTTTTGCAGATATTTTATGGAGCCAGTAGGCCTTCCATCCCAGGAATCTTCAACAGCGATGCCAATTTCGACGCCTAACCTCCCATCCGTCCAACCCATGGGTATAGGAGCCAGTAGCCCTTGCATCCCAGGAATCCTCAATAGCGATGCCAATTTCGACGCCTAACCTCCTATCCGTCCAACCCATAGGTATAGAATGATCATAACGAGCGCTGCCACACGGATGAAACCAGCGATGAAACCTTCCATCGGACCAATAAGGCTTCCGTCCGAGATTCGGGACTACCCTCCGCCGCGGAGCGTGGGGAGTGTTTTGGCCCGTGCTTTGATATAATTTTTGCAGATATTTTATGGAGCCAGTAGGCCTTCCATCCCAGGAATCTTCAATAGCGATGCCAATTTCGACGCCTAACCTCCCATCCGTCCAACCCATGGGTATAGAATGATCATAACGAGCGCTGCCACACGGATGAAACCAGCGATGAAACCTTCCATCCGACCAATAAGCCTTCCGTCCGAGATTCGGGACTTCCATCCGCCGCGGAGCGTGGGGAGTGTTTTGGCCCGTGCTTTGATATAATTTTTGCAGATATTTTAGGGAGCCAGTAGCCCTTCCATCCCAGGAATCTTCAACAGCGATGCCAATTTCGACGCCTAACCTCCCATCCGTCCAACCCATGGGTATAGGAGCCAGTAGCCCTTGCATCCCAGGAATCTTCAATAGCGATGCCAATTTCGACGCCTAACCTCCCATCCGTCCAACCCATAGGTATAGAATGATCATAACGAGCGCTGCCACACGGATGAAACCAGCGATGAAACCTTCCATCCGACCAATAAGGCTTCCGTCCGAGATTCGGGACTACCCTCAGCCGCGGAGCGTGGGGAGTGTTTTGGCCCGTGCTTTGATATAATTTTTGCAGATATTTTATGGAGCCAGTAGGCCTTCCATCCCAGGAATCTTCAATAGCGATGCCAATTTCGACGCCTAACCTCCCATCCGTCCAACCCATGGGTATAGAATGATCATAACGAGCGCTGCCACACGGATCAATAGCGATGCCAATTTCGACGCCTAACCTCCCATCCGTCCAACCCATGGGTATAGGAGCCAGTAGCCCTTCCATCCCAGGAATCCTCAATAGCGATGCCAATTTCGACGCCTAACCTCCCATCCGTCCAACCCATAGGTATAGAATGATCATAACGAGCGCTGCCACACGGATGAAACCAGCGATGAAACCTTCCATCCGACCAATAAGCCTTCCGTCCGAGATTCGGGACTACCATCCGCCGCGGAGCGTGGGGAGTGTTTTGGCCCGTGCTTTGATATAATTTTTGCAGATATTTTATGGAGCCAGTAGGCCTTCCATCCCAGGAATCTTCAACAGCGATGCCAATTTTGACGCCTAACCTCCCATCCGTCCAACCCATGGGTATAGGAGCCAGTAGCCCTTGCATCCCAGGAATCTTCAATAGCGATGCCAATTTCGACGCCTAACCTCCCATCCGTCCAACCCATAGGTATAGAATGATCATAACGAGCGCTGCCACACGGATGAAACCAGCGATGAAACCTTCCATCCGACCAATAAGCCTTCCGTCCGAGATTCGGGACTTCCATCCGCCGCGGAGCGTGGGGAGTGTTTTGGCCCGTGCTTTGATATAATTTTTGCAGATATTTTATGGAGCCAGTAGGCGTTCCATCCCAGGAATCTTCAACAGCGATGCCAATTTTGACGCCTAACCTCCCATCCGTCCAACCCATGGGTATAGGAGCCAGTAGCCCTTCCATCCCAGGAATCTTCAATAGCGATGCCAATTTCGACGCCTAACCTCCCA
Source organism: Chondrus crispus (assembly GCF_000350225.1). NCBI lineage: Eukaryota > Rhodophyta > Florideophyceae > Gigartinales > Gigartinaceae > Chondrus > Chondrus crispus. The sequence continues at coordinate 10,628 of NW_005178645.1, read as the reverse complement.
TCCGTCCAACCCATAGGTATAGAATGATCATAACGAGCGCTGCCACACGGATGAAACCAGCGATGAAACCTTCCATCCGACCAATAAGGCTTCCGTCCGAGATTCGGGACTACCATCCGCCGCGGAGCGTGGGGAGTGTTTTGGCCCGTGCTTTGATATAATTTTTGCAGATATTTTATGGAGCCAGTAGGCCTTCCATCCCAGGAATCTTCAATAGCGATGCCAATTTCGACGCCTAACCTCCCATCCGTCCAACCCATGGGTATAGGAGCCAGTAGCCCTTGCATCCCAGGAATCTTCAATAGCGATGCCAATTTCGACGCCTAACCTCCCATCCGTCCAACCCATGAGTATAGGAGCCAGTAGCCCTTCCATCCCAGGAATCCTCAATAGCGATGCCAATTTCGACGCCTAACCTCCCATCCGTCCAACCCATAGGTATAGAATGATCATAACGAGCGCTGCCACACGGATGAAACCAGCGATGAAACCTTCCATCCGACGAATTGGCCTTCCGTCCGAGATGCGGGGCTTACATCCGCCGCGGAGCGTGGGGAGTGTTTTGGCCCGTGCTTTGATATAATTTTTGCAGATATTTTATGGAGCCAGTAGGCGTTCCATCCCAGGAATCTTCAACAGCGATGCCAATTTTGACGCCTAACCTCCCATCCGTCCAACCCATGGGTATAGGAGCCAGTAGCCCTTCCATCCCAGGAATCTTCAATAGCGATGCCAATTTCGACGCCTAACCTCCCATCCGTCCAACCCATAGGTATAGAATGATCATAACGAGCGCTGCCACACGGATGAAACCAGCGATGAAACCTTCCATCCGACCAATAAGCCTTCCGTCCGAGATTCGGGACTACCCTCCGCCGCGGAGCGTGGGGAGTGTTTTGGCCCGTGCTTTGATATAATTTTTGCAGATATTTTATGGAGCCAGTAGGCCTTCCATCCCAGGAATCTTCAATAGCGATGCCAATTTCGACGCCTAACCTCCCATCCGTCCAACCCATGAGTATAGGAGCCAGTAGCCCTTCCATCCCAGGAATCTTCAATAGCGATGCCAATTTCGACGCCTAACCTCCCATCCGTCCAACCCATGGGTATAGGAGCCAGTAGCCCTTCCATCCCAGGAATCCTCAATAGCGATGCCAATTTCGACGCCTAACCTCCCATCCGTCCAACCCATAGGTATAGAATGATCATAACGAGCGCTGCCACACGGATGAAACCAGCGATGAAACCTTCCATCCGACCAATAAGCCTTCCGTCCGAGATTCGGGACTACCATCCGCCGCGGAGCGTGGGGAGTGTTTTGGCCCGTGCTTTGATATAATTTTTGCAGATATTTTATGGAGCCAGTAGGCCTTCCATCCCAGGAATCTTCAATAGCGATGCCAATTTTGACGCCTAACCTCCCATCCGTCCAACCCATGGGTATAGGAGCCAGTAGCCCTTCCATCCCAGGAATCTTCAATAGCGATGCCAATTTCGACGCCTAACCTCCCATCCGTCCAACCCATAGGTATAGAATGATCATAACGAGCGCTGCCACACGGATGAAACCAGCGATGAAACCTTCCATCCGACCAATAAGCCTTCCGTCCGAGATTCGGGACTTCCATCCGCCGCGGAGCGTGGGGAGTGTTTTGGCCCGTGCTTTGATATAATTTTCGCAGATATTTTAGGGAGCCAGTAGGCCTTCCATGCCAGGAATCTTCAACAGCGATGCCAATTTTGACGCCTAACCTCCCATCCGTCCAACCCATGGGTATAGGAGCCAGTAGCCCTTCCATCCCAGGAATCCTCAATAGCGATGCCAATTTCGACGCCTAACCTCCCATC
>NW_005178645.1:1952-8727 GCF_000350225.1 Chondrus crispus | reverse complement strand
ATAGCGATGGCGAGTTGGAGGCCTAACTTACCATCCGTCCAGCCCATGGGTATAGGAGCCAGTAGGCCTTCCATCCCAGGAATCTTCAATAGCGATGCCAATTTCGACGCCTAACCTCCCATCCGTCCAACCCATAGGTATAGAATGATCATAACGAGCGCTGCCACACGGATGAAACCAGCGATGAAACCTTCCATCCGACCAATAAGCCTTCCGTCCGAGATTCGGGACTTCCATCCGCCGCGGAGCGTGGGGAGTGTTTTGGCCCGTGCTTTGATATAATTTTTGCAGATATTTTATGGAGCCAGTAGGCGTTCCATCCCAGGAATCTTCAACAGCGATGCCAATTTTGACGCCTAACCTCCCATCCGTCCAACCCATGGGTATAGGAGCCAGTAGCCCTTCCATCCCAGGAATCTTCAATAGCGATGCCAATTTCGACGCCTAACCTCCCATCCGTCCAACCCATAGGTATAGAATGATCATAACGAGCGCTGCCACACGGATGAAACCAGCGATGAAACCTTCCATCCGACCAAGAAGGCTTCCGTCCGAGATTCGGGACTACCATCCGCCGCGGAGCGTGGGGAGTGTTTTGGCCCGTGCTTTGATATAATTTTTGCAGATATTTTATGGAGTCAGTAGGCGTTCCATCCCAGGAATCTTCAACAGCGATGCCAATTTCGACGCGTAACCTCCCATCCGTCCAACCCATGGGTATAGGAGCCAGTAGCCCTTGCATCCCAGGAATCTTCAATAGCGATGCCAATTTCGACGCCTAACCTCCCATCCGTCCAACCCATGGGTATAGGAGCCAGTAGCCCTTCCATCCCAGGAATCTTCAATAGCGATGCCAATTTCGACGCCTAACCTCCCATCCGTCCAACCCATAGGTATAGAATGATCATAACGAGCGCTGCCACACGGATGAAACCAGCGATGAAACCTTCCATCCGACGAATTGGCCTTCCGTCCGAGATGCGGGGCTTCCATCCGCCGCGGAGCGTGGGGAGTGTTTTGGCCCGTGCTTTGATATAATTTTTGCAGATATTTTATGGAGCCAGTAGGCCTTCCATCCCAGGAATCTTCAACAGCGATGCCAATTTTGACGCCTAACCTCCCATCCGTCCAACCCATGGGTATAGGAGCCAGTAGCCCTTCCATCCCAGGAATCTTCAATAGCGATGCCAATTTCGACGCCTAACCTCCCATCCGTCCAACCCATAGGTATAGAATGATCATAACGAGCGCTGCCACACGGATGAAACCAGCGATGAAACCTTCCATCCGACCAATAAGGCTTCCGTCCGAGATTCGGGACTACCATCCGCCGCGGAGCGTGGGGAGTGTTTTGGCCCGTGCTTTGATATAATTTTTGCAGATATTTTATGGAGCCAGTAGGCCTTCCATCCCAGGAATCTTCAATAGCGATGCCAAGTTTTGGCCCTAGCTTCGACATAAGTTCAGCACATAGTTATAGGAGCCAGTAGCCCTTCCATCCCAGGAATCTTCAATAGCGATGCCAATTTCGACGCCTAACCTCCCATCCGTCCAACCCATAGGTATAGAATGATCATAACGAGCGCTGCCACACGGATGAAACCAGCGATGAAACCTTCCATCCGACCAATAAGGCTTCCGTCCGAGATTCGGGACTTCCATCCGCCGCGGAGCGTGGGGAGTGTTTTGGCCCGTGCTTTGATATAATTTTTGCAGATATTTTATGGAGCCAGTAGGCCTTCCATCCCAGGAATCTTCAATAGCGATGCCAATTTCGACGCCTAACCTCCCATCCGTCCAACCCATGGGTATAGGAGCCAGTAGCCCTTCCATCCCAGGAATCTTCAATAGCGATGCCAATTTCGACGCCTAACCTCCCATCCGTCCAACCCATGGGTATAGGAGCCAGTAGGCCTTCCATCCCAGGAATCCTCAATAGCGATGCCAATTTCGACGCCTAACCTCCCATCCGTCCAACCCATAGGTATAGAATGATCATAACGAGCGCTGCCACACGGATGAAACCAGCGATGAAACCTTCCATCCGACGAATTGGCCTTCCATCCGAGATGCCGGGCTTCCATCCGCCGCGGAGCGTGGGGAGTGTTTTGGCCCGTGCTTTGATATAATTTTTGCAGATATTTTATGGAGCCAGTAGGCGTTCCATCCCAGGAATCTTCAATAGCGATGCCAATTTTGACGCCTAACCTCCCATCCGTCCAACCCATGGGTATAGGAGCCAGTAGCCCTTGCATCCCAGGAATCTTCAATAGCGATGCCAATTTCGACGCCGAACCTCCCATCCGTCCTACCCATGGGTATAGGAGCCTGTAGCCCTGCCCATCCCAGGAATCATCAATAGCGATGCCAATTTCGACGCCTAACCTCCCATCCGTCCAACCCATGGGTATAGGAGCCAGTAGCCCTTCCATCCCAGGAATCCTCAATAGCGATGCCAATTTCGACGCCTAACCTCCCATCCGTCCAACCCATAGGTATAGAATGATCATAACGAGCGCTGCCACACGGATGAAACCAGCGATGAAACCTTCCATCCGACCAATAAGGCTTCCGTCCGAGATTCGGGACTACCATCCGCCGCGGAGCGTGGGGAGTGTTTTGGCCCGTGCTTTGATATAATTTTTGCAGATATTTTATGGAGCCAGTAGGCCTTCCATCCCAGGAATCTTCAATAGCGATGCCAATTTCGACGCCTAACCTCCCATCCGTCCAACCCATGGGTATAGGAGCCAGTAGCCCTTCCATCCCAGGAATCTTCAATAGCGATGCCAATTTCGACGCCTAACCTCCCATCCGTCCAACCCATGGGTATAGGAGCCACTAGCCCTTCCCTCCCACGAAGCCTCAATCGCGATGCCAATTTCGACTCCTAACCTCCCATCCGTCCAACCCATAGGTATAGAATGATCATAACGAGCGCTGCCACACGGATGAAACCAGCGATGAAACCTTCCATCCGACCAATAAGGCTTCCGTCCGAGATTCGGGACTACCTTCCACCGCGGAGCGTGGGGAGTGTTTTGGCCCGTGCTTTGATATAATTTTTGCAGATATTTTATGGAGCCAGTAGGCGTTCCATCCCAGGAATCTTCAATAGCGATGCCAATTTCGACGCCTAACCTCCCATCCGTCCAACCCATGGGTATAGGAGCCAGTAGCCCTTCCATCCCAGGGAATCTTCAATAGCGATGCCAATTTCGACGCCTAACCTCCCATCCGTCCAACCCATAGGTATAGAATGATCATAACGAGCGCTGCCACACGGATGAAACCAGCGATGAAACCTTCCATCCGACCAATAAGCCTTCCGTCCGAGATTCGGGACTTCCATCCGCCGCGGAGCGTGGGGAGTGTTTTGGCCCGTGCTTTGATATAATTTTTGCAGATATTTTATGGAGCCAGTAGGCCTTCCATCCCAGGAATCTTCAACAGCGATGCCAATTTTGACGCCTAACCTCCCATCCGTCCAACCCATGGGTATAGGAGCCAGTAGCCCTTCCATCCCAGGAATCTTCAATAGCGATGCCAATTTCGACGCCTAACCTCCCATCCGTCCAACCCATAGGTATAGAATGATCATAACGAGCGCTGCCACACGGATGAAACCAGCGATGAAACCTTCAATCCGACCAACAAGCCTTCCGTCCGAGATTCGGGACTACCATCCGCCGCGGAGCGTGGGGAGTGTTTTGGCCCGTGCTTTGATATAATTTTTGCAGATATTTTATGGAGCCAGTAGGCGTTCCATCCCAGGAATCTTCAATAGCGATGCCAATTTCGACGCCTAACCTCCCATCCGTCCAACCCATGGGTATAGGAGCCAGTAGCCCTTGCATCCCAGGAATCTTCAATAGCGATGCCAATTTCGACGCCTAACCTCCCATCCGTCCAACCCATGGGTATAGGAGCCAGTAGCCCTTCCATCCCAGGAATCCTCAATAGCGATGCCAATTTCGACGCCTAACCTCCCATCCGTCCAACCCATAGGTATAGAATGATCATAACGAGCGCTGCCACACGGATGAAACCAGCGATGAAACCTTCCATCCGACCAATAAGGCTTCCGTCCGAGATTCGGGACTACCCTCCGCCGCGGAGCGTGGGGAGTGTTTTGGCCCGTGCTTTGATATAATTTTTGCAGATATTTTATGGAGCCAGTAGGCGTTCCATCCCAGGAATCTTCAATAGCGATGCCAATTTCGACGCCTAACCTCCCATCCGTCCAACCCATGGGTATAGGAGCCAGTAGCCCTTGCATCCCAGGAATCTTCAATAGCGATGCCAATTTCGACGCCTAACCTCCCATCCGTCCAACCCATGGGTATAGGAGCCAGTAGCCCTTCCATCCCAGGAATCTTCAATAGCGATGCCAATTTCGACGCCTAACCTCCCATCCGTCCAACCCATAGGTATAGAATGATCATAACGAGCGCTGCCACACGGATGAAACCAGCGATGAAACCTTCCATCCGACCAATAAGGCTTCCGTCCGAGATTCGGGACTACCATCCGCCGCGGAGCGTGGGGAGTGTTTTGGCCCGTGCTTTGATATAATTTTTGCAGATATTTTATGGAGCCAGTAGGCCTTCCATCGCAGGAATCTTCAATAGCGATGCCAATTTCGACGCCTAACCTCCCATCTGTCCAACCCATGGGTATAGGAGCCAGTAGCCCTTCCATCCCCGGAAACTTCAATAGCGATGCCAATTTCGACGCCTAACCTCCCATCCGTCCAACCCATGGGTATAGGAGCCAGTAGCCCTTGCATCCCAGGAATCTTCAATAGCGATGCCAATTTCGACTCCTAACCTCCCATCCGTCCAACCCATAGGTATAGAATGATCATAACGAGCGCTGCCACACGGATGAAACCAGCGATGAAACCTTCCATCCGACCAATAAGCCTTCCGTCCGAGATTCGGGACTTCCATCCGCCGCGGAGCGTGGGGAGTGTTTTGGCCCGTGCTTTGATATAATTTTTGCAGATATTTTATGGAGCCAGTAGGCCTTCCATCCCAGGAATCTTCAACAGCGATGCCAATTTCGACGCCTAACCTCCCATCCGTCCAACCCATGGGTATAGGAGCCAGTAGCCCTTCCATCCCAGGAATCCTCAATAGCGATGCCAATTTCGACGCCTAACCTCCCATCCGTCCAACCCATAGGTATAGAATGATCATAACGAGCGCTGCCACACGGATGAAACCAGCGATGAAACCTTCCATCCGACCAATAAGGCTTCCGTCCGAGATTCGGGACTACCTTCCGCCGCGGAGCGTGGGGAGTGTTTTGGCCCGTGCTTTGATATAATTTTTGCAGATATTTTATGGAGCCAGTAGGCCTTCCATCCCAGGAATCTTCAATAGCGATGCCAATTTCGACGCCTAACCTCCCATCCGTCCAACCCATAGGTATAGAATGATCATAACGAGCGCTGCCACACGGATGAAACCAGCGATGAAACCTTCCATCCGACCAATAAGCCTTCCGTCCGAGATTCGGGACTTCCATCCGCCGCAGAGCGTGGGGAGTGTTTTGGCCCGTGCTTTGATATAATTTTTGCAGATATTTTATGGAGCCAGTAGGCCTTCCATCCCAGGAATCTTCAACAGCGATGCCAATTTTGACGCCTAACCTCCCATCCGTCCAACCCATGGGTATAGGAGCCAGTAGCCCTTGCATCCCAGGAATCTTCAATAGCGATGCCAATTTCGACGCCTAACCTCCCATCCGTCCAACCCATAGGTATAGAATGATCATAACGAGCGCTGCCACACGGATGAAACCAGCGATGAAACCTTCCATCCGACCAATAAGGCTTCCGTCCGAGATTCGGGACTACCATCCGCCGCGGAGCGTGGGGAGTGTTTTGGCCCGTGCTTTGATATAATTTTTGCAGATATTTTATGGAGCCAGTAGGCGTTCCATCCCAGGAATCTTCAACAGCGATGCCAATTTCGACGCCTAACCTCCCATCCGTCCAACCCATGGGTATAGGAGCCAGTAGCCCTTCCATCCCAGGAATCTTCAATAGCGATGCCAATTTCGACGCCTAACCTCCCATCCGTCCAACCCATAGGTATAGAATGATCATAACGAGCGCTGCCACACGGATGAAACCAGCGATGAAACCTTCCATCCGACGAATTGGCCTTCCGTCCGAGATGCGGGGCTTCCATCCGCCGCGGAGCGTGGGGAGTGTTTTGGCCCGTGCTTTGATATAATTTTTGCAGATATTTTATGGAGCCAGTAGGCGTTCCATCCCAGGAATCTTCAACAGCGATGCCAATTTTGACGCCTAACCTCCCATCCGTCCAACCCATGGGTATAGGAGCCAGTAGCCCTTCCATCCCAGGAATCTTCAATAGCGATGCCAATTTCGACGCCTAACCTCCCATCCGTCCAACCCATAGGTATAGAATGATCATAACGAGCGCTGCCACACGGATGAAACCAGCGATGAAACCTTCCATCCGACCAATAAGCCTTCCGTCCGAGATTCGGGACTTCCATCCGCCGCAGAGCGTGGGGAGTGTTTTGGCCCGTGCTTTGATATAATTTTTGCAGATATTTTATGGAGCCAGTAGGCCTTCCATCCCAGGAATCTTCAACAGCGATGCCAATTTCGACGCCTAACCTCCCATCCGTCCAACCCATGGGTATAGGAGCCAGTAGCCCTTGCATCCCAGGAATCTTCAATAGCGATGCCAATTTCGACGCCTAACCTCCCATCCGTCCAACCCATAGGTATAGA